>NW_020537641.1:21726-44091 GCF_003426905.1 Ctenocephalides felis
AAAGTAAAAAAAATACAAGAAGTCAATGAATGTATGTTAATTTTAATTACATGAAGTTCTTCAAACCCAATTGATGAATGAAGTGCAAAACAATATTGGTTTAGGCGTTGTTTAACATAATCCACTGTGTGAACGAATGTTATAGAATTTATTAATCAGCATTACTTTATTTCTCTAATGGAGGTTTATTTCTAAATGCTAATTACAATGACAAACCGATCATGTCATATTTGAAGTATGACTTTAATTACATTATTGTTTTTAAATATTATACATATTTTAATGCTATTATAAATAAATATTTTATAATTTATCATTATATAAATGCGTATAATGGTTGACACTAATAAATGTGTGCATCACGAGTGTTACCATATTACTAATAACATTATTCAAAATTGTTATATGATGTATTTATTTTTACTTTAAACTTTTGGTACTTTGCCAGTAGAAAATAAATTTAACTTCAATCGCGTGTGATCCTTACGCGCACTATTTTTTTTTGTATAATTTATTTTGTGTAATAAACTTTAATGCCTTATTTGAAAGAAATGCAAATGATTTATATTATCACTTCCTTGGTTGATTCAACTAGGTAACAAAATGAAGAAGTACCAGGTATATAATGTGCATATGCGCAATGTTCATTTTTTATTTATGTCATAATCTTCCGTAGGTCTTCAAACATTTTTTTTTATTTTTTTTTTTATTTTAATTTTTTTTTAAATTATTTTTGAACAGCAATTAGAACCTTACGTCCTATGAGCTGTTGGGCTGAAACTTCTCCTTCCTTCGTATTTTTTAGATGGTAACCCAATGGTTAATCCATCCATATTTGATGATTTTGATATTAGAATTATTCTAATAGGGCTGACATTTTATTGGTGCAGCAATGCCGGTAAGGGCTATTTTCACTTGGAAACATATTGCTTCTATATTTCCAAGCGAAAATCGTTGTCACTGATTCCTGACAACAGACTGCTCGAAGTGGGTATCGAACCGGGACCTCTGAAACAAGTCCCGTCGCTCTTAACTGCTTACCTACGGGCGAGCCCAATCTTCAAACATGAAGATATTAAAATAAAATCAATTGGATTTCCTATCAATTTTAGCAAGTTTTACCACTACAAATAAAGGTGAATCACATCAAATTGAACTTTTAAACTATGATAATCTGTACTATTACGCATATCGAAAGTGTATTTAATTCCTTGGACAATCGCCTGGCACTCGATGTGTATCTTTCTCTAAAGTCTAAATCTAGCACGTCGGTCGCATAATCGCGCTCGCCGGGGCATATATGTGCGCGTTATACCATATCGCTCATTTCATAGAACGAATCCAGTTTATTTCTCTTATAAAGGTTGCCTGGTTGTCTGGTTGATGGTTGGTTGCCTTTTGCCAGTGGTCACGATTCGTCGCGTCACGTTTGCTGACATCGTTATCGCTTTGTCACTTGGACAAACTACACATCTCTCGCTCAACTGATTAAATTTAATTTATTTATCCAATTCTTTCTCAACTGCGAAGTGATCACGTTTAAATTTTAACAGACTGGATATTGCAATTGCATTAGAAATTTTATAATTTTAATATTATCTATAGAAAAAAGTCAATGTTTATGAGAAAAAAGTATTTATGTTGACCATTTAGGGCCAGCGATGGCGATATCGGTTCGAACGTGGGCTAGCACCAACTAGTCCCAGGTTCGGTGGTTCGATACCCGTTCCCGCCAAAGCCCGACATCAGGCAACATTGATGTCAAATTTCTTATGGTTATAGATCTCAAATATAGCCTCAAGTGAAAATCACCTCTAGTGGTATAGTTGCATATATATAATAAAAATGTTAGCAAATACTTCGAGTATAGTTAATTAGTCATAATTAGATCGGATAACTACTGGTTTGCCATCCATTCAAAAACCAATATAATAAAAGTCAAAACAATTACTGAATGTCCTAAGTGTTACAGATTGTAATTAAATAAATAAACTAATAAAAAAATTGACCTTTTGAAACAAGGTACATTACATCTTTAGGTTTTGTGTCATGTTAGTATAAAAGATAATAGAAAATAATAATGATAATTTGTTTTAACCTTTTTGCTGCCAACGTCGCCTATAGGCAACATCCACATGAAGAACCTGTGTGTACGAATGTCGCCCAAAGACGACATTAAGCGTAATGATGTTTGCCAGTGATATTTATCACTGCGAGTAATTTGTTATTGTAATTTTATTTTTTTTTCTAAGTGTAATTTTAAAATCTAAAATATATTTTTATTGTAAAATTATGTATTGTAATGATAAATAAAGTTTTAAAATATATTGTATAGCAACCTCTTGGGTGATTTATTGGCTCATGGTACCTCATATCAACTAAGATTTTTAATTACTATTGTATTTCGAGCTCTCCAAATTTAGGGTCGAATGATAGTTTGTATGCATTATAATATTTAAATAAATTTTGTATGTATTTTTTTTAAATAAGTCTTTTATTTTTTCAGGTGAGTTCAAATTTTCATCTATTACCGACGATTACATGAGACATTCGTAAGTAATTTTTATGCATTTATAAGAATCTTATTGAAGGGGAATGATTAAAGTTGGCAACCAAGTAATTGCGGATTTCTATTGAATTTTTAGGTTTTTTGGCGTAGTCGAAATATGAAACACATTTTATTATTGCAGATATAAAACACATTTTATTATTGCACAGTTTGCAATTTAACTGTCAATCAGTAAAAATCGATTTTGATTGTTTGCGTAGTTTTGGTTTGGCGTTTGCTGAAACAAGGAAAATCAAAGAAAGATTTTATCATATTTTGCCTTTGCAAACGCATTGCATCATGCAAAACATTGATTTTCATACTTGCGTTTATTCTTAGAATTTGCACAATTTATACAACTTATTTAGTTTATGTTTTTCCTGGGGAATATAGTTCCTTCAATAATAATATTGGTCTTTAATAATAATAATAATAATAATTAGTGGTCTGCCGAAGGCAGGTCTAAGCCGTAGAAGAACCTCAAATCAATGATTTTCTTTTCCATCCATGATTATTACTTCCATTATCATTAATCACTTCTATGTAGTCTCCTTTACAAACTTCTACTACCACACTTCCTGGTATTGTGCTTCGGTTTTGAGTTCCCTGTATTTTCTCTTCTCGTCATCAATCATCTGCATTCTTCTCCTTCGCTGTCCTTTAATTTCTTCTATTTTACCTTTCACGACGTCGTGTGAAATGCAGTTTTTTTGCAGACTGGGTGAGACCCAGTTTCCTTCCTTTTTCAGGATCGTGCCCAGAAGAGTTCTTTCTTCGACCAATATTCTGAGCACATTTTAGTTGGTTATCTCTGTCTGTCCATTTGTCTCCAGCACCACATTTCAAAAATCTCCAGATAGTTTTTGTCGGTCCTTTTTAGAGTCCATGTCTCTGATCATTGGTCGTTTATAATAAATTATGATGCATCTCAAGTCAACACTTGGACAAGTACATCATTTATCACGAGGATTTAATTGAATCCCATTCCTCAGAAGTTATTAAAGTGACGAGAGAAATAATAAAATATTTAAATTTATATTCATGCCGAGGATAATAAAATGTTTGTTGCTTTCGGTTGGTCCTTCGGAAACTATCCGTGTTCCGTACGCCATAAAAGTTGAGGACACCGCCGAGATTTTTAAGTTTCAGGTCAATCGCGACCGCACAGACGATTCGGAAACGGAACGATGTCTCTTTTACTGCGACCAGACTCAATAAAACTCGCCCGCGTCATAACATTTATTGCTTCTTCTCATACTTGGCTTTCCACATGAGGAGGAAAATAAAACAAACCCGAGAACTCATGACTGCCAAGAAGATTTTTTTTTACTTTGATGCTTTATAAGGTTCCGTACTTGCGGATATAAAATGGAAATATTACGTCATCTTCTTTGTTTGCCTAGGGAAGAATACTGGTTTGTTTTTAATATAATATGCATAAAACTTGAGATGGTTCATCCTTAGTACAAACGTGGGAGTTGTTCATGGTACAACAAAATTTGGTTTATTTACATTTTTTAATATCTTTACCATTATTTGCCCACCAGAGTTCTAAATTCAAGCACGCTATAGGGTTTAGCACAAATTCGCTCAGAGTCACATTCCAACCTCATCCAATACAACATCATTCGACTTCGGTCATAGATCCCAAATATAATTGCAGTTGAAAATCGACTTTCGTGGACACTGGTGTATAAAAAATTTAAAAAAAAAAACTACTTTCAAAAATCATAAATAGTCATAATATGCCACAACTAGGAAAGGACAACTACTGGGTTGCCTTCCAGATGAGCCATACAGTATCAGAACAATTACCATATGTCTGTAATATGAATAGAACTTTAAAAAAAATACAAGTTCTAAATTAATTATATGAGTTCACTTTTATAGAAAAGTCATAATCTTATAATCTCCATATTTATTTGTACAATATCTAATAAAATATAAGTTTATCCAAAAAGAGTCACGTAAAAAGTTTTCTTAACTAAATTTTTTGGATTGTTAATATAAAATCGTTGTTTGTTCTAAATTAAAGTATTTATTTTTATAGCAAAACCATACTTTTATCATCTACATATTTTACATAAAAATATTCAATTAAATATAAATATTCCAACCAAGATAGGAAGTTCTTTTTCAGTAGTTTCTTTGGATTTACAACAAAAATTATCTGTTTGTTTTGAATTAATTCTAATTATTTACTTTTATAATGAATTTATAATCTTATCATCTACATATTTAATTGTAGAATATCTAACAAATTATAGGAAGTTCATCCAACAAGAGTAATATAGAAAGTTCTTTTTCACTAACTACTTCGGATTTGTGATAAAAATATCGTTTGAATGTTTTTAATCAATTCTAAAGATAAGTATTTATTTTTATAATAAATCTATAATCTTATTATCTGCATATTTAATTGTAAAATAATAATAAGTAACGAGTTACAAAGAAGTTTTTCCAATAAGAGAAAGATAAAAACTTTTTCTTCACTAACTACTATAGTCTTGTGGAGAAAAATAGATTGAATATTCTTGAAATCATTTCAGTAAAATAATATATTTGTCTGTTTACATCACGAAAGTTTAGTATAAATTTGGATTGAGGTTAATTTTTAGTTAGCTATGAACAACAATCAGAACGTAAGCTGTTGTGCTTATTTGATACTATATTTAATACTAGTCGGTTCTACAGAAGGCAACCCAAACAGTTGTCCTATCTTTGTGTGATGAATTATTATCACAATTTCTGTAATAGGACGAATATTTTATCTGATCAGGGCTGATTTAATTTGGAAACATATTGCTATCTATATTTCCAAGTGAAAACCGTTGTCACTGCTGCTTGATGACAGGCTGCTTGAAGTCTTACTTACTTACGAGCGAATCCATTTTTAATTACTCAATTTTATCATTTTTTTATTGACATCCAATATTTATGTTATTGTTTATATTTATTATTTTGTATTATATTGCAATAATTTTGTATGAATCTTTCGTTGCTGGTTCCATTTGTATAACACTCAATGTGTAAAAAATATAGCCTTTTCTCTTAGGAATATTCAGCAAAATAAGTCAAAAAATACCATTAACTAGTTAATTTACTTTGATTTATTTATGTTACATACATTATTATTTTTATTATTACTGCTCTGCCTATAGGCAGGTCCATAATACGAGACATTTCCTTTGTCACCACTTTTCCTCCAATTATATCCAATTATCAAATTACATTCAATTGTGCATCGTTTATTTCTGCATTTAAAATTATCTGCAAACTCTTGCAAATTACCTGTATTCTATTATATCAAGTGCATTTCTTAATTACTATATTCATTAATTTAATTAAGACATTTGCCTTTCATATATAAAATGATCGTGCATTAGCGCATAACCAGATTAGCAGGTGCGTTGCCGCGCAAGTTCGCATAAAATTGAATAAATTTTGATCTCTCGTAATAATTAACTAATTATAAAAAAATTGTTGTAATAAATATATTTTTATACATATTTGGAATATAGTTTTTAAAAAAAATTACTCGAAATTATTTTGTTCTTTATCAAGATTATTCATCTGTCGAAGCGGTGTGCTCATTAGACTACCAATTCCAGGGATGGCGAATCATATGAGATGTGTCTCATCATAGTGATTTAAAATTGTCAATTATATATAATTATCTGATTATATATATATTAAATTTGTCTAATTAATTAAATACTCACAATGATTCTAATGTATATTCCATTTATATATTAGCAACTAGAAGTTCATTGAATTTTATTCATATTCAACTAGGCCACGTGCGTTTCCTTCCTCATGTTCGGTGATTGCATATTTATAAAAAGACAGTTCAGCAGATCGACCATTGTCTCAAATAGTATGTGAGAAACCTTCAACAACAATATACAAGAAGTTTATGAATACATTGGAATGTATTTTATACCTACTAATACAACGACCTATTTTTTATGATAATAAACGTGATTGATTTTTGCTTGCGGAATTTAGCGAATACTGGTAATAAATTACCTGATTTCCATAATATTCAAATAAGATTTTTTTATATTTAGAATTTCAAAATTTGCATACTTTGCATTAGTACCCACCTACTTTCTTATAAATATACATAAATAAAATGAGAAAAATAATGTTTGATTCAATTAGACATATTTACCTTTGATTATGTCCTTGTAAAATAAATTTTCGTTTTCATGACCTGATGGCTTTGAAATTAGAAATATGATGATTTCAACTTTTGTACAACATACATTTTATAAAAAATCACAAATTAGTGTGTCAATATTTAACATAATTTCATGATCAAAGCAACTAATTATTATTAGGCAGCCAATATTTTGTTGATCCATAATTCTTATGCTCAGTTTTCGTTAATTTTAACAAAAATTTATCTTTCTATTTCATTTATTACACAATTTTTATATAAAGTAATCCTTATCTTAATATTTTTTTTCTCTCATTAGTTTCATTATAGATTAAACTATAAGACACCAACAATTCTTAATCGTGGCATCTTATTTTCAACTACATTTTATTGTTATTTTTGTTGCACTATGAGAGAGGAACTTTCTGAGCAATAATATTTTATTATCAAAAACGTATTAACTATTATGTAGGGCTTTCGGTGGCCCAGTGGTCTAGCTATAACTTCGATTTAGAGGTTTCAGGTTTGATACACGCCTCATAGGTTTTTACTGGGAAATATAGATAGCAATATATTTTCAAGTGAAAATAGCATCAATAGAAAAAATTCATCAGTTTTACAGAAATTGTACTAACAAAGTTCTATAAAAAGATATATCATTTAACAAGTCAGGACAACAGCTCACAGGACTCGTTAAGTTCTGATTTGCTAAAAGAAACTAATAATTACTAATAAATTAACATAATAACCAAAAACCGATAATCGAACGCCTGAAAAACTGTAATCGCTCATCTTATTCTTTACGTTGTGAACCTCTGGCAGTATAACCACTACCGTTTTATTCTGTTAATGTTTTGTTTTCAAATGGCTTCTGTAAAATCATACGAATGAAATAAAACTTTGACCTTTTGATTGCTGGAATTTACACACACATACATTCATCCTGTAGTTTTACTCATTGTGTGATAACGGAGAAGTAAGATTTTAATCTGTCGTGTTTTACAAGGAATTCGTACGAGCCTTGTGATACTTTGGAAACAATTAATAATAAGAACTGTTTGTAAAAGGATGCTATCTTGTAGATTGTATAAATTGATTGCATAAATCACAAGATAATTATTAGAGTAATTTTAATAAATTAACACATTTTAAGAACACCTTTTCGAAATGGTGCAACTTCTGATGCATCAATTTCTCTTATACTTTCATTCATCTATGACACTCGGTATTTACAATCAATTTCATAAACGATTATAATTTCATAAGACTTCTAAAATCGTATCTTCTTTAGACTGTACATGTTGGAATACACGTTTCCGTATTCAATTTAGGAATGACTGTCTGCAATATATACCCATATGGTATCCAATCAATGCTACATTTCTTACGAAATGCCTCTGGCTGTAAATATTTCATCTTGGAGGGATTAAACATATCACAAGTGATTTATTATGTGTCTTCCTCATTATTCAAATTGAACCGAAACATATTGGAAATTTTAGAAAATATTGTGAGGATAATAGATAGTATTATAATGATTGATATTTGCGTTCTACTTGTAATTTACTTTATACTCAATCACTTATATGATTCTAAGGTCCATCTGTTCATTAAAGCTACTTGTATAATACCTACTTTGAGACCGAATTTTTTGTTGTTGTTGGATAAAATGCATCTTATACAAAAATCTATGACTTTTATTTTTATAAGCGATTTTGGATAGTATAAAAAAGGCAACATGTGTATTGAAGATATGAGCATCGTCTATAGACGACATCCTGCGTGTGAGAGTGTCGTCTATGGATAACATTCATTGTGACGAATTCTGCTTCAATATTTATCATTCTGACAATTAGTTAAATTGTTAAGAATTCTAATTTGTCATTGAGATTTTTAATTTTCTAAATGTGCAATTTTCAATTTTTGAATACATTTTTATCGATAATGTTTGAAAAATCTGTTTTTTGTAGTAAATATTAGATGAAATGAAAAAATTCATTATTATTGCACAAATTGAAAATCTTCCAAGCATAGTTAGAATGATCTGATTTAGGTCAATTAGGCACTGTTTTGTTCGATAATTTATTGCCATTTTGCAGGTAATGCCACTATGCTTCTCTCATTGAAATCCTTGTCCCTATTGGCAAAAATGAGCCTTTATCGAAGCGAATTACCACCAGCAAAGCTGGACCAACTAACAAACCAGGAACAGATAATGGATTTCTTTTTACTTCACCTAAAATTTGGGCGGATTACTAGTTCGTACAGCAGCGTCACTCCTGCAGAAAATACTTTCATAACAAAAGATTATATTTTACTCATAACTTTATACATTTATATGCGAATCAAATCAAATTGGCTCTATGGGGATAGTTAAAAATGATCGCATGGCCGTACCGGTGGAACTCCAATTTGTTATATTAAACAATTATAAGTAATTCATGTTTTATTATTTTGTTACTAATTACTCATGCGTAGTATGATTCCGTGTGTTAATTGTCGATGTTTATATATCCCTATCCATTAGTCTCTGGTCCTACAAGCCTGCGCGTTTGTCCAACAGATGCATCTATAATATGTATTATATATCATATCATTTGTTAGAACAACAATTGCATCAAAATCATCAATCAAATTATTTCAGAATCATGCAATCGAACATTTCTATTGCGAATAGTCTATGATCGTGTTAGTTCTCTATATACATCTATGTTGGTGAATACAGACACACAATGCCTACTCTAATACCACTGCTGATGCGTGCTACCGATCTATATTTCCAATTCCAATTCAATACTGGGACGACGCGATCAAACAACTATCAAAAGGCTTCATTTAATTATTTCGATATATTCCAATCTGCCCGCAATGGGATCATTTCAACGTCGGCCTGTGGCTTCAGTCGCACCGTGTTTAGCTTATAACTGGCAAATATATTAATTAATAGGGAAAACGAATGGGCATAACAAATGGCGAGCTTAATTACGCTGATGGTGGATTTTATTTGTGAATTTTCTTTGGGGAACGAAATTGGATCAATTATTTGCATTCTTTTTTAATTTAAACGTTCACTGTGCTTTAAATGTATGAGTAGACTCATGATAGTCAATGACAAGGCGTTTTGCCACTATTTAAAAATGTGTGACAAGTAATTCCACACTTGCATCAACGTATCCTGCATGTAACATCGAATTTTTTATAATTATCAATTGAACAATGATCAGAACTTGAGGATCCTATTAGCTGTTGTGATTATTTTTAGATGGCAATCCAAAAAGCTGTTTTATCTTTAAGTGATCAATTTTATTATTGCAATTTTTGTACTAGTGACGAATTTTTATTGTTGCTTGGGTATGGGCTTGTAAGCTAACAATTTTCAAGTGAGAACCTCTGTTTTATAGATGGCAATCCAGAAAGTTCTTCTATCTCTAAGTGATCAGTTTTATTATTGCAATTTCTGGAATTGTGGCATATTTTTATTGTTGCTTGGGTAAGGGCTTGTAAGCTAACAATTTTCAAGTGAAAACCTACACTGCTGTCACTACTGCTTGACATCCCACTATTCTAAGCCAGTATCAAACCTGGGATGTCTAATTCAATTGCTCATACTCATTGCTCTCACCTCTTACCTATGGGCCAGCAATTTACTAATTCATGGTAAATTTGGCATGGAATCAAAGTGTAACCACCTGAGCTTGGGATTAGTAAATTATACAAAGAACAACCAAATCACAACAAGCAAATTTTTGGAGATATTTGTTCTTTCCAATCACCCTTCTGCATTTGATGGCAAAAGTTTTCACTTTTCAGATTCTTAAGATGTACTGCCATTTTTATCAAATATTGGAGATATTTGTTCTTTCCATCAGTCCTTTTGTATTAGATGGCAAAAGTTTTCACTTTTTAGATTTTTAAGATGTAAGGTCATTTTTATCAAATATTTCATGACTTTTTTTTCTAATTTGTACATATCTACTTGCTGAACTTGCCAATTTGGTGCCTAGTTCCTGATACGCTGGTAGAATTTTCAGTAGGATGTTGAAACTAGTTTAGTAAAGAAATTGCCAGTTTGGTATCTAGTTGCTGTAAAGCTTACAGAAGTTTTTGTAGAATCTTGAAGTCAGTTAAATAAAAAAATAGCCAGTGTGATGAAAAGCTCGCAGAAAAATTCCATGATGTTTTCTGTGGGATGTTGAAGTTGTTTGTGCATTCCCAATAATAATAATTTGTTATAGTTATTAGAATTTAGAGTCTAAATTTTAGACTCATATGCTAGCACATTTTCCTGAATATATTTTTGAACTGTATATTTGGCTGAATGATGTTTTTCCAATTCAATCTTATCTGCATAAACAAACCTTAATAGCATAAAATCCAACAGCTCTTTTAGTCTACTTTTTGGACACTGGCGCAGATCTCTCTGTTTTGTGAAAATTATGATTTCTGATGTCTCTATTCATGTTGACTTCTAACATTATTGTTTTGCATTTTTTACCATTTGCATCATCTACGAATGTAACAGACAAGCAGAAACAAATTCGTTTCCATACAAATAACATTTCACCCTTTTGGAGCACGGAATCACAGAAGCACGGAATCTCTCTATCCTATTGATAGCTACATTTGTTGTTGTTTTTAACAAAATCTGCATTGTCCTGTAATTTTCCATGAAAATGTTTACTCGCTCCTTTTCCATAATGATCAATTACTCGAAGCCTGTCAACGTCCTGTTGTTTTGGGCAATTGTGCGTTTATCTTGTCTCGACCGCGAGGCATTTGAATCGATCGCTCTCCATGTGGCAGTATTAGAGAAAATTTATCGTACCGTTTATAGGCTATTAATTTCGCCCACTGACCATTCCGATTACAAGCGCGTCATTGAGCGTTTCACTCACCACGAAACTGTTTTTCAGCGCCTGTCTGATACGTTCGATTTTGATCATTGACCATTTAGTATCAGTAGGTACTGACGATATATAACTGGAAATGACGCTGGACGACACATAAATGGGATTACAAGGGATTCCTTTTCAGAAATTTTACGGAAATGGATATTTGATGGAACAGATAAATATTGATAATGATAATAAGTAGAACATTTTTGGGATTTCGAGTTCGTCTGTGAAATGACCATATGTTTTAGATTTGTGGAATAATAAAAATGTGGTAAAAAATGTCTGGATTTTTATTTTACGCATAAAATATTATAAAATATTTATCTTAATGTCCGCTTGAAATGATTATCTATTCAACGGAATGACCCATCACCAGGGTACACTTATTGCATTATAACCTAATATAGGTGTTATTTATGTTACGTATTTATGGAATTTACTAAAACTCTCCTTCGATAGCTCAGGTTTTTGTGTTATATTAAACCCTTGTAGCTGGAATGTATTAAACAACTGATTTGTTGATATATTTTATTTGTTGCAGTTCTTCTTACAATCACTGATTGTTACTAAGTTAGTGAAAGAAGATATATTTATAATTTATTCATCATACATGTTGTTTTTGCGGACTTTTCTTTTAGAAGTGTCCATTAGTTCCATCAAACTATCCGCTACCCCCTCTACCAGCGGTAAGCAACAACCCGTTTAAAAAAGTCAATGCCATGAAGATTGTCACCTTCATGGTCAATATAATAAAACGAAAAACGTCCGAACAAAGGTTTAACGTAGTTTTTTTTCGGATTGCACTATTAATAAGAATTTACTACTATAAGTCATTCAAGAATTAATTAATCCTATTAATACTTAATACGTAATTTATTAATACCGAGAACAGTTAAGATTTTCACTACGAGCTTTCAGAAAGTTTTCTGAGTTGGAACTACTTTCATATTGTACATCATTTCAAAGATCTTAAACTTCTCATTCGTTTGATGAATACATAAAAAATTGCCTGTGCGCGCTCGGTTTTAATAATTCTCCTACAAAGTTTGGAAATTAGTTTTGTCATAGTAATAATTAATTTATATATAATAGATAGTAGTCTGCCCGAAGGTAATAGTAGTATGTGTAGGGCACCAGGAATCAATGATTCTTTTTCCTTCTCGTGTTTATTAAATCGCATTACTGTTTCATTACTATTAATTAATGGCCATTAATCATTTTTATGCATTTTTCTTTACAAACTTTTGCTTCCATGTTTCTTGATCCTGCGCTTCGGTTTTCAATTATCTGTGTTTTCTCTTCTCGTGTAAATCATCAATCATCTGCATTCTTCTTCTTACCTGTTTTTTGAGTCCTTTAATTTTTCCTCCCACGACGTCATGTAAAAGGCACTCTTTTTGCAAATGGGTCCGATCAGTTTCCTTTTTTTTCAGGATTGTGCACAGTAGAGTCCCTTCTTCGCCCACTCTTCTCATACTTTTTCATTTGTCACCTTTGTCTGTCCACTTCATCTTCTCATTCGCCTCTAGCACCACGTTTCAAAATTCTCCAGATAGTTCTTGTCGGCCTTTCTTGAGTCATGTCTCTGATCCGTACAGAGCCATGCTCCCTACATAACACTTTATTAGTCTCTTCTCCGCAAGTCAAGACTCTAATTTATATAAGTAAATATTATTTTCAGATTTTTTTCCCATTCAAGTTGCTTTTCTATAATTTGGTACTGGAAGTTCTAAGGATTCTGTATGTTTGCGCTTTCACGGATAACACTGGGTTTATTATTTATCCCCCAACTCCATAAGAAAGACTGCAACAAAATTTATGTTACTCGTTGAAGTATGAAATATAACTTTGTATGTGTAGTTAATTTTGATGATATGCCGCGTTTGTCCCAAAAGGGCTTTAATACGGTCCTGGAGCGAGCACGGTTCATTGTGAATTTGGTTTATAATCGAACGATGTGCCATGGCGTTTGCGTGAAATTTTAATTGCTTCATTAACCTAAAATCTGGCATGCAGGTGAACCTACAGGCGGCGCTCGTTCTATGTACTTTGTAGTAAAATATGGGAATGGGAGAGAGGACATATAACATGGCATATTTATTAGTTTATATGTTAAGTACTTGTATTATTCATTGAAATGTGTTTCATTCAAATCCTTTACAGTTCCAACATAGAAAATAATTATTTTATTTGAATTGATAGGTGAGGAATACATTGCAATGGCGCGCTGTTGCAATCATTGTATAGATTCAGACAAAAATGCATTTATACTCGCTTGCATTTAAAAGTTTGTTAGATATAGTCCTCATTGTGTTTATAATTTCTTGTTTTTACTTTTCAGAAAGATTTTCTGATCAGAATATTACATGTTGTATAAGCTGAATTGAGCACTGCTATTACTAACAAGGAGAACCTTAGGTTTATTGTTATGGTATTTCGATGAAATTTTGCACGATGATAGAGTTCATAGTCAAACCTAACACTTTAAAATATTATAGGCCTATGAGATGCGGTTTAATTATAAAAATTGATTAAAGCTTTGAAAAATAGACCGCATGCAATATGTACTTCTATAGACTTCTAAATGATCAGGTTCAATCCCGCCAGCGTATAATTTTTTTTTTTTTTATTTAACTAGCTGTTCATGTTTGAATAGTTGAATATTGCAAAAATATATATAATTATTAATTTATTTCATATATTTTGCGACAAATAATGATCTATTTGAAACAAATCTACAAGTACATATGTTATACAAATAATAACCAAATTCGTCTTTTTCCTCATATGTTTTAAATTTTTGCTTATGTATCTTTGAGTAAAAATACATTAAAATTACATTATAAACGTAGCTGTTATATTTTGTTGAGTGTTAAAATATTATAAATATTTTTGAGATTTGACAAGGGTTGTTACGATGACACACGTGGTAAAAAATAATTTTGCATTACCTGTTACTATATTAAAACGATTGAAAAAATGTGAATTAATTACTAAAAATGTGTCTATATATGATAAATTGTATATTAAATATCAAGAACTTATTTACGAAATGTTATATAATTTTTCATATAAAAGAAAAAATACAATTTTTGCAAAACAAAACTATTATAAGAAAAGAAAAAATACGTGTCAAGAAAACAATGGCAAAAACAAAGCATCTGTTATCAAAAATTTCTGCTTTTCTGAAACATAAAGCGAAATAAATCTTTCATCAAAGAATCTTCGAAAACATATTTTTAAGATCAGCTTTAAGCTCTAAGCTCGCCAGTTCGAACACAATGTAAATTCCCATCGAAATATTTCATCCCAATAGTAAGAGTTCGAAAACTTCCAAACTTTCCGTGTAATATATGTTATCGCATATATTGTAATAAAAAAGTTTTGATCCCGAAGTGGAAAGCTATGTATGCGACACCAGAGGGAAAGATATAGTATTAGACCTTGGTTAAAAGTTTGACCGTTCGATCAAAACATTATTTATTGCAGGGATTAGTCTGGGTTATCTGCGGTACAACATGCGAAAAATACAAAATAACACACTATCTGGACAGAAATATATCACCGATTCGGATACATATTTCATGTCCAAATGCTCTGCATTTTTTGACAATTTCGAAGAATCAACATAACCCAGATACTGGGCTGACTTAAATTTCTCATTACCTACTTTATAATACAAAAATTTATTTGAGGGCTTTTTGGGCATTTTTTCTAACCCTAAACTATTTTAAAATAGAAATAATTAAATATTTAATTTAAATAGTAAAGACATTTATAACTTACTAACTTGTTTCTTGCCTGATCGTTTATGGTGAGATGTGCTATGGTGTGGTGAGTTTGATCGAAAAATTATTTTCTCATTTTTGTGTTGAAAAATATATATGCTGAAATATTTGCAAAACAAACTTTCAAATCTTGAAAAATTTGTTTTCTCTCGAAAAATTGTGAATAGTGGTGTGATGTTGCTACGTTTTTTAAATTGTTAATAGAGATATATATTTTATGGAATTGCCAACAAGCACACTCTGGTTCAGCCATTTCATAGGTGTTTGTAAAAATGATAAAATTTTCACTAAAACTGCAAGGATGGATGTGCAATTATTTTCTTAAATTTACTTAAAAAAGAAAATTCTCCATAAAATTATTTATCTTCACAAAATGTTGCTCTGCGATTTCAAGTCGCTGTGTTAAGTCATCAATTACAGTGTCTATTCTGCAGAAATACCAATATGCATACAATTTTGTCTCATCCACTTCTAAGATATTTGTAAAAGGTTAAATTTGCACTAAACACTGAAAACCATCGATTTTAATAATTAGGTAGGTGTCTGATTACGAATTTCTGTCTCTGGTTTAAATCCCCATATATGATATTGAGCAGTATTGATATTTATTTTTACCTGTGTATAGAGAAAAATTTGCTACAACAGAGGAGAATTAAAAAAAATATCCAAATGACATATTTTAAGTCCAGTAAGATGTCTAGTGCTTATTTTGCATCTAGTGCTTAGATCTCTTCTTTTGCACCTTTTCAACCTTTTATTTTATATCTTACATAATTACACGACCAAGAAAAAAACTATGTAGTGATAAATTGCACTTGTTTACCAATGTTAGGTCAAAATAATCACAGAATTCTAAGTTATTCTATTAATAAATATGACGTTTCCCTTCGTGTCTAATAAATTTTCAACTAATGTCTTGATCGAAATTCTTCACATGGCCGTTGATAAGAGCAAACGGCGGGTTATCAGTGTAATTAAATTCTAGAAATGCACAAAGAAAGCTAACAGCGATAAAAGCGCATTAGCATACACTGCGCGTAAACAACATTAAGTTATTACGTCACATTACGCTGTCAGATAAGCCGCTCGTTCTAAATGAGATTTTTTGTGTGTGTTATTTTTGTTACATACTAAGTTTTTTTATTACCATGACTGGTCCGGATTATGCAGGATTATGTAGGTCAGGGGATGCCAACCCCTTGTAACGGAGTAGAGGATTTGACTTTTCTGGTCGCTGTGGAATCAAATCTTGTGAACTGGACGTCAACCGCTGCCACCATTAAATTAAAATTCTGAATAAATAATTATTGAGTTTGGCATTGTATTATCATCAAATATATTTGTTGTTGTGAAAATTCATTAAAAATGTATTTTTAGAATTTTACTTTTAATTTGTTTTCTTTGGTGACTTCAACTCGCATATACAGAGGTACTCATATCGAATCCCTGTCAAGTACTGTATACCGTGTATACGAATGTTAAAAGTTGAAAAAAGAAAAGGTACTTAGATGGAGTCCAGGTAGTATAAATAAATATTTGGTTGTAAAAATAACTATAGGTGTGAAGCCAATTTGAAACATTAGGAGTAGAAGTTTCAGTTTTAAGGAAAACATTGAATATAATATGATATATAAGGATAGCATAGAATATAAAATAAAAAATAGAAATGTATAGGTGGCTAAATGCCTCAAGAGTGGCCAAAAAAATTTGCTTGATTATTTTCATGTTGTTCGAACGTATTTTTGTTTTATTATATTGGCCATGAAGGTGACAACCTTCATGGCAGTAAGCTTTACACGGAATGGTTGCTACCCCTGGTAGAGGGGGTAGCGGAGTGTTTTAATGGAACTAATTGTTCACTTCTAAATGTAAAGACCGCTTAACAACATGTATAATAAATAACCAATAAATATATCTTCTTTCATCATAACTTAGTAACAAATCAGTGATTGTAATTAGAACTGCAACAATTACACACAGCTATACAGTCCACAGCTATAAGGGTTAAATTATAACCCAACAACCTGAATTATCGCAGGAGAGTTTTAATGATTTCTATAACTACGTAACATAAATACGCATGCATTTGTATATGAATTTAGTTCAGGTGTACCTGGACGTTTCAATCTATGGTTGGCATTCGATTTAGACATTTTTAAGTACGACCAAAAATTTGCTGATGTTCAGGATAGAATAGGTGCAGAAAAAATTAGAAAAAAAAAAAACAAGTTTATTGTACATAATTGTTTTGAATAAATTCTCTAAAAGTGCTTAATTGTCTATGTTACAAACTTGGACGATTCGAAGATTCCTAAGATATCTGATCATTTATTAAATTTGATGAATAGAATTGAAGTATTGATCTGTTGGCAGTGTTTTATAAAGAGATCACCCTGTTAAATTTTCAACTAAACAAACTAGGTACAAAAATAAAAAAAACATTGAGTAAAGTGTTGCTTTTTACCAGAAAACATATCTTGCAATCTATTTATTAAGATCATGATTTGAATTTTGATTTAGCAAATTACTGAACTATGTCTTTTGTGGATCGTTGGCAAGGTATCGAGAGTTTGGCAAGGTATTTTCTAAAAAAAATTGATTAACTCTTTTAGTATTAAATTGGATATCATTTATCTTGATAAAAATTGTAGTGAAATATAGTTCATAAAACTAATGAAGCTGTTGCTAAACCAGAATCTTTACCAAAAGTGACATCGCAGTCCAGCCAAATCTTCGTCTATCCATTACCGGTTTATTTAGGACAGGTTCTCCATCCCTGACGTAGGCACGTAGCATTAAAATAAATCCGTTTGTCATTTTTGCGCCGTTTGTGAAAGAAATATATGAGGCACGGAAAATATTATAAATATGGAAACGTGGTCTGCCCATGTTTTAGCCGCAAGCTACAGTATGGACGATAGTTATCCCTCATATATTTTAGTGTATCTATATGGGTCAATGAAAATGTTACCTTCTTCAGTTGTCGGACAAAAAACCGTACTATGCAAAAATAAGAAAAAAATTATATGTATATGGGTGAAACTTGAAGATCAAACAGAGAAAAACTTTATTTGAAGATTTGCTTGTCTCGGAAGAAATTTTGTAGAAAGTGACCCATTTAGCTGAAATATATTCATTTTTTTTATAAAACTTCATAATTTGAGAATTTAGACTGCTCTATAAATTTTTCGATAAAAAACTTATTATTATGACAAAAATAGGACATGATCGACACGAAGAAGATGAAATTATGACAATTTTTGCCCCAAATAATTTTACGTAATTTGCATTCATTTAATTGAATATATTGTTTCAATTATTCAGAAATAGTTTCACTTCCAAGCAACGATTTCTACCATTTTATTACAAAAATGTTGTTTTTAAGATCCAGAACGTTCTTACCTGGAAGTTAAAGATTAGCAGCATAGATTACAGTAATAAACTTTGCCTTTTGCTGAAAACGCGATGTCTTAACAAAGTTCTAATATATATTTTATAGTCGGGTCAAAAAACCCGTATCTTTTTATTGAAAAAGTTTATTCTCTATAAAAAGAGTTTTTACCATAAAACTTTTTAAATCGTATTTTTCTATCTCGGCTAAAAGATTTTATTTCCCCTGAAAAACCCTTTTATGATTTGTGATTTGTAAAAAAGTGCAATGATTCTATAGAAGACTCGTATTTATTATTTTAAGCTTGAGGAATAATTGTGAAATATGTGACAGTAAGTGGCGATTAATATCATTGAATGTGCTTTTAGGTTAATAAAATTTTTATTGGGATCTACGAAATTCTCTGTGATGAACGTTTATGTTCTAATGATACCATAAGAATATATAGAGATAAAATGGAATTGAACCGAATAAAAGTTTGTTTCTCGACACCACAGGTTCAACGTTTCATTTAAGGCAGCGGTTTCCAACCTTTTCATCCTTGCGCCCCCCCTTTCGAATGAAAAAAATATTGCGCCCCCCCTTCTTATTTTTCTAACAATTTAATTTAAATATACTTACCATAACTGAAATTATGCCATATAATACACAGTATTATGAAAAATATACATACAAACATAACTATTTATTATAAGAATTTTCTGTTTCACATAAGTAAGATCTCACAAATGGTAATAAAATTTCTAAAGCATTATTTGTCAAAGTAGCAAAATCGTCCTTTACTGGTAACCAAAACTTAATAATATATTTTCGTCCTGAAACATCTGCTTCAATGTGCTATTACTAGATAAATCAATTATCATTTGATTCTGCTTTTGAATGACCAAAATCATCATGTTTCTCAAGGACAAATGGACTTCTAATCCCATTCGTATTTGGACGTAATTAGATAAAGTAATGCGAAAATTGGCTTCGTAGACTAGTCATATGACTGATATAATAATAAGATCTTTACTTCTATTTCATCAGTAACACAAGTAATTTTAAAAGTGGGAAACATGTTAAAGTTATAAAGTTATATTTGATACTAGCTATACACAGTTCTAATTTTTTCATAAAAGCCGTAATCTTGTCTTTCTGAACAAAAGCACGAATTTGAGATCCTTGCATTGATTTTTTAAATCGCTAAGTCTTTGAAAAATATCAACTAAATACGCAAATTTTGCGAGGAACTTTGTGTCCTAAAACAAGATTGCTCCGTCTCTTTTGTTATCAGCAAGAAATATAGCAATTTCTTTTTTGAGCTCAAACACTCCTAGAAGTACTTTAAGTATTTTGTTGATTTGTTTTTGACACTTACTCAGCATTTAAAAATAATATTTTTGAAACAGCTTCGCGCCCCTCTTGGAACGGAATGGCGCCCCCCTAGGGGGGCGCGCCCCACAGGTTGGAAATCACTGATTTAAGGAATAATGGCAATTGGAAGTCGTCAAATTGTGAAATGTTGGTCACCTTCTAAGAACATTTGGTTTGATCAGTAGTCCTTTCCCAATCACATTTTGACAACTGTGTTGTATTTTCACATAGTACAAAAAATATTTATTCCACTCCAACATTTACTCTAAATAGTGAAAAATATAGCAATGAATTATACTCACAAAAACGTGCCAAATGCTCCTTTCCATCAAACTGTCATTTTGCACATTATGTAATAGAAAACATTTTTTGCACATCATTTTTTACAGAAGTTCTGAATATAAAATGTGAAATCTGAATATAAATCTGAAACGTGAGTCGAGTCGTGTAATCGCATTTGTAATCAGATGACAATTGCGAATGCTATAGGACGTTATCATTGTGTTATATCATAATAGTAGTAGAACTGATGGATATTTCCTTTGGGATATTTTGGAAAGAAGAATTTATTTTTGGTTTTTGAACAGCAATCAGAATTTAACAATCTTAGGGCTGGTATGATGATACTTTAGTGACTAGGCAGCTTTTTAGAAAGCAACCACGGCTTCTCTATATTTGATATATTTTTATTCAAATTTTGTACTACTAATTTTTATTATGAAAACTTCTTTGATAGTTATATTTTTGGTTGCAATACCGGCGAAGGACTGTTTTTACTCGAATGGAAACACATCTCTATTTATATTTTCAAGTGAAAATTGATCACACTACTGCTTGATATCAGCTTTTCGAAATAAAATCTGGAACTATGTATTTTAATGATTTCTTGGAATGGAACTTAAGACTCTTAATAGTCATCTTATAAATAGGACGAGCTTTTTTTATTCAAAGGGTATTTACACAATATTATTCAAGAGATTCATACATTGTAAATTATAGTTATACTTCATTGAGAAGTCTATATTTAATATTGTGGAAATGAGTTAATTTGTGATTAATAATTTTTATCTTTACAAAAATATATTATAAAATATTTGTTTACAAAATATATATATATATTGATATGTCGTTTTTGTTTTGTTCGAGTCGAATGTCAAGTCTACTTTGATTCCACATCACTCCGCGCTCAGTGTTGACGTCAAACCTATTTGCAGGTGATTGGAAACACGTTGTACTTAATTGTGTGTGCTGAATATAGGGGAGTTCTAGATGTAGTATTTTTATAATTTTAATTCTTGATACACGCTCATTTGCAATCTTTAAGTCGCCGGTCACCAATGGTTGAAATATTTTAATTTGTGATTTGTAATAATTTCCATCTTTATAAAAATATATTACAATTTAATATTTTCAAAAATATATGATATGTCATTTTTGGTTTGTGGAATTGGATGTCAATAATAAAAATATATCAAACATGGAAAAGTCTTGGTTGCCTCCTAAAAAGCGATGTAGATAAAAGGTATATCATCAATATAATGTAAATGAACGGGTATTATCATTGATATTATAATTGTAGAAAGTGAAAAATAAAGTGTTTTTATAATAAATTATGGTTGAAAAAATATTTAACTTTTGTCTTTAAAAGTGTATTCCTAAATATTATTCCTCTGGCGATCGTACTATGGTCGTTTGGGCGAAAGCACGCAGGGTCCGAACTTCCGTCCTTTAAATCGAATGCAAAGCGTGAAGCACCGACTGTGACTGTGAACAACATATAACAATTCAAGACAAACATTTCCTGTAGGTTTATCAATTCATCAACCGACCACTCTGATACAAACGTCGGTGTCAAAACTGAATATCAAATAAGATACCAACATATCTATCCAATCCAATCATTGCACTGTTTTGCCAAAATGTCATCCGTCTCTCTGATCGATTCGTCGATTAATCGATTCATGTAAAGCATTTCGAGGAAACTGAATGATAGATTAAGTAACAGATCTTCACTAATGAACCATTTTTTGACATTAGAGCAAAAAGATCATATTTGGTGCTAAGTCCACTAGAACTTTGCACCAGGTCATACATGTAGCACAAAATATCTTGAATTAATGGCAGTTTCTTTCAAAGCTGATTTCATTTTTTCCTTAATTAAAGTATTGATTTTAGTTTGCCGGAGCAAGAAAAATACTGCTTTTGAAAGCTCTCATTAACTCATA
>NW_020537642.1:0-21448 GCF_003426905.1 Ctenocephalides felis
CTTTTTGAATCATTCGAATCCGTTGAGCAGTGCTCCCGAAAACATCGACGAAAAATTGTATTCATTCATACATATATACTACACACACACAGATACAGACACACTCACACACACATATACATACATAAACATCTATTTTTTCTAAGGTGTGCCAAAATGTTCAGAATCTTTGAAAACGTGAATTTGATTTTTGGACGATTACTATAACGAGAAGTCAATAATTATCTTGGTATTAGTATTAACAATGTTTTTTTTATTCATTATTATTATACAGCAATCAGAACAGTAATTACATTCTATGAGCTGCTATGCTAAAATATATAAACTAAAAAAAAAGAATAAAATAAATAAGAATAAATAAAGATAACAACATAAAATAGTAATTAATAATAATAATAATGGTAATAATAATAAATAATACTACAAAAAGATTACATTAAATTAACTATCATATTTTTTGATATTAATAATGTGAAAGACAAGTTTGAAACCAATTAATTCATTGACAAGGTTGTCTAACAAGAAAAATCTAGAAAATTCGGCTGACTTCATATATTTATCCATTCATAGATTCAAATTATTAAAAAATAATAATAAACTAGTGGTGTGTATGGCATCGTGCCTTAAGCAAATTGCTGGAACTTCCCGTAACGCAACAAAATATGTTCGAGAAGTATTAAATCTTATTCATATGGATTATTATAAATACTTAACATTGTCCAATATTTTTAAGATTTTTATAAACTGAATTGCAAAATAGAAAATATTTGTTTAAAGTATATTAAAAATTAAATCAGAATTGCAATTAAATCTGAATTATTTTCGATATACAAAAAAGAATGAAACAATTTTTATTCCAAAAGCAAATATTTTGTTAAATAAGCAGAAAGTTCTTTGAATCATTCAAATCGGACGCTTAGTCACTCAATTGCTATTTTTTGCACATTTAGCTCTGTATCTCCGAAACCGCTGGACCTGCCTTTGCCAAAAACTAATCACCACTTCTCCTCGTCAGTACGAATTGAATGTTTCTTGGATCATTCAAATCCGATGCTCCGATCTATCAAAAACTCCATTTTTGTTTATTGCATTCTTTGCTCCGTTTGTCCGAAACGGCTGGGCTGCCTTTGCCAAAAAAATCAGCACATCTTCCGGTCAATAGGAATCGAATGTTTTTTAAACCATCCAAATCGGTTGATCCGTGCGCCCGAAAACGTGGACGAAAAATTGTATCCATACATACATACACATCACACACACATCCATTTTTTCTGAGGTATGCCAAAATGTTCAAAAACCTTCAAAACGCGAAGAAATGTAAAAAATTCAATTTCGATTTTTTATATTGAACCTTTTACTGAATTCCTCAGGTTCATTGCCAAGTTCAATCGTAATGTAAGGTAAATCCAATAAAGGTACGACACACAGCATGTGTCATTGCCATTACTTATTTATTGTGTGTGTGCTGTGCCTTACTAAGCAATGCGGAAATATAAAATAAATAAATTTATATTGTATATATATATAGTATAATATAATATATATATATATATATATATATATAAACAAGTATCGGAGTATATAATAATGTTTTTTCCTTTCGACCGTTGCGAATTTTCTTGCATTTCTTGATATCCATCTCCCATACGATTCACCGCACACATACCGCAGATTAGTGTGGGAGCCAGTGACAAAAATATTGAATGAAAATTAAACCATAGTGCGTCAGCTATCTAATATAAAATCAAATGTCACCACTAAAAATGCGGATAATAGATATTAATTTGGAAATATGAACAAACAACACTCTTTTTTGCACTAATTTATTAAATAATAATTTTCACAAACGTTTCGAGACTAGGTTTGTCTCATCATCAGTGTGTTATAATTTAAAATTTAAAATATGGAAATCTAAATTAGCATTATGTGTTATCCGTTACAAGTCGTTCGATATACTGTTTATGTTATTGTTATGGTTATGTTATTGTTTATGTTCAAATCTTAGGGTCATTAATTTGTAAAATCTAGTTTATATGAGCACTCTTAAATCTAAGATCAACTTGCTAAATATTCCATATTTAACGCCACACAAATGAATTTTTGACACATGAAACAAAATTCTGAATCATTTTTTTGATAAGTAGAAATATTTTTTTGCATTGTTAAATAATTTAGTACAGTAAACCAAAATGCGACATGCATAAGTTTAAAAAACATAATGTATATGCAATTTTGGTCTTATTGCGTTCTTTATTAAACTGAATTATATAATTTGATCTGCCAATATACTCTTGACTGTATCTTATATTATTTTAATTTTTGACACATCTCAGCTTCTTTTCGGCAATAATAATGTAGACATAACATTTTTCTTGTATAAAATATTCTAATATTATCTAGGCTTATAAGTTCAGCTAAATTCAAATTCAAGTGAATTGACATTTTTAGCAGATGACAGTTCAAATGATTTCAATGTCAAACAATGATAAGTGTTTTTTTAGCAATTTTTTCTATTTATTTCTACAATATTACTATAGTTTTATCAATCATTAAATCTTAAAAATTTCCTTTGACAAACTCTAGAAAGAATGATCAAAATTCGAATAACCGTTTAGGAGAAGTATCAAATCATATACCCGTATAGAAGAATTTTATATATAGGAAAATATCTTTAAGCAAATTCAAGATTTTAATTTAAATAATTTAAATAGAAAATGTTTCATAAATACAATTGAGTATAAAATTATACGAACGAGTTTATTCAAAGTACAAGCTTTGAAAATTATATGATTTGTAAAATAGAATGCTATGAAGCCAAAAAGAGTATTTTCACATTACCATTCAAAAAAGTTGATATTTTAAGTTTTCAATAACACTTGCGTCCCGTTTAATAATGTTTTTGTATATATATAAGACTACAAAGAAAACTACATACTACAATTAAATAATATTTAACTAAAACATCCTATTAACATTAATTGAACATAATCTGTGAAGACCATTTGATATTTGACGTATGAGCCGCCGACCATTGTTTTATTTCAAATTACTCTTCTTCAAACATTTGTAAACTCAAAAAGTTTCTATGTGAATTTTAAATAATTTCTGACCTTTCCGACAATTTCTGGATTAGCACAAATATACCTAACATTATATCGAGTTCCATTTTTATATATGTCTGTCAAAACCATTTGACATTTGACGTATGAGCCGCCGGCCATTGTTTTATTTCACATTACCGTTCTTCAAAATATTTTAAATTTAAAATGTAAAGTACCTATGCAAATTTGAAATCATTTCTCACCTATCCCACAATCTCTGGATTAGCACAAATATTTCATGGCTAAAATCGGTCAAATCGGTTCAGTCGTTTTAGAGTTTCAGCATTCCTAATATAATATCGAGTCCCATTTTTATATATAAGTCTGTCAAAACTATTTGACATTTGACGCATGAGCCGGCAGCCATTGTTTTATTTTAAATTACTCTTCTTCAAAAATTTTAACTGCAAAATGTTTTTATTCGAATTTTAAATAGTTTCTCGCCTTTTCCACAATCTCTGGATTAGCACAAATATTTCATGGCTAAGACTGATCAAATCGGTTCAGCCGGTTTTAGAGTTTTAGCATACCTAACATAGTATCGGGTTCCATTTTTATATACAAGTCTGTCAAAACCATTTGACATATGACGTATGAGCCGCCGGCCATTGTTTTATTTCAAATTACTCTTCTTCGAAAAATGTTAACTTCAAAATGTAAAGTTCCTATGCGAGTTTGAAATAATTTCTCACCTTTCCCACAATCTCTGGATCAGCACAAATATTTCAGTGATGAAACTGGTCAAATCGGTTCAGCCGTTTTAGAGTTTTAAGATACCTAACCTAATATCGAGTTCCATTTTTATATATAAGTCTGTCAAAACCATTCGACATTTGACGTATGAGCCGCCGGCCATTGTTTTATTTCAAATTACCGTATCGAATTTCATTTTTGACGTATGAGCCGGCGGCCATTGTTTTATTTAAAATTACAGTATCGAATTCCGTTTTTTAAGATTACCTTTTTTCAAAAAATTTTAACTTCAAAATGTTAAGTTTCTATGCAAATTTGAAATAGTATCTTACCTTTTCCACAATCTCTGGATCAGCACAAATATTTCAGTGATAAAACTAGTCAAATCGGTTCAGCCGTTTTCGAGTTTTATCATACCTAACATAATATCGAGTTCCATTCTTATATATAAGACTGTCAAAACCATTTGACATTTGACGTATGAGCCGCCGACCATTTCAAATTACTCATCTTACAAAAAAAATACTTCAAAATGTTAAGGTTCTATGCGAATTTGAAATAATTTCTCACCTATCCCACAATATCTGAATTAGCACAAATATTTCAAGGCCAAAACTTGTCAAATCGGTTCAGCCGTTTTCGAGTTTAAGAATACCTAACATAATATCGAGCTCCATTTTTATATATAAGATATTATCTTTACGAATAAATATCAAGATTTGTTTAACAAGTTGATAATAAATGTCATGAATCAACCCATTAAATAAATGTTCAACTATTGAAAAATATTGAGCCGTTTTCATTTTATAGCAAAATTAAATTCCAATTTTTAAACGGGCCACGCATTATAACAAAATAATTTTATTGAGAGTATTGAGTTTATGCAGTTTTGCACGGTTAGGTACTTTTAGATAAAAGCGCCAGTTTTGCTAAATCAAGGATTAATCTGGAGTTCCTGAAGGTCCTGTACTCGGCCCCTCTTTCACTGCATGCATTGCATCTCCAATAGACCATTAATTTGGCTTCCAAGAGCTTCCTGCCTATAAAATCGTATGATCTTGAAATCGTATTAATCTGGATTAATCTGGGGTTCCTCAAAGTCCTGTACTCGGTCCTCCTTAGACTGCATCTTCAATAGATTTTATTAATATTTGGCTTCCATTGGCCCCCTGTCTATAAAATCGATTTGTAATCCAATTCGAGTAGATCAAGTTGATCCACAGTCATGGGAACACGTCTCGCTTGTATTATTCTTATTAGACACGACGAGTGATAAATAATCGATTATCGATACTGTTCGATAGTGTAATTTATCGATTGGCATTCGATTCGTATGCGGATGATGCGGATGACATTCAAAATGATGTCCATTTATTATTAGGTTAGTTTATGAGTACCTACTCCTGGTGGCAGCAGAGGATTGGTAGAAATATTGTATGGGAAGTATTTTTATGTTGATTTTTCTGGCTGGGCCTGTCTTTGCCAAAAACTAATCACCACTTTTTTTCATCATTACAAATTGAAAGTTTTTTGAATAATTCAAATCCGATGCTCTTCCATTTCTATTTTCTGCACTCTTTGCTTCATGTCTTTGAAAAGGCTGGACCGACTTTTGCCAAAAACTGATAAGCACGTCTCCTTATCAATAAGGATCGATTACTTTTAGATATTCCTGATCGGTTTGTCCGCGCTCCTGAAAACGTGGACGCAAAATTGTATTCATACACACACACATCAACCTTTTCTAAGGTATGCCAAAATGTTCAGAAGCCTCTGAAACGTGAAGATATGCAAAAAATTTCAATTTCGATTTTTGGATTTTTGATTACAATAACCTACCCTACGGAAAATTAAGAAAAAAAGGTAGATTAAGCTATTATTTTTTTTAATTTGTTTTTACGTTTTCTGATCTCCTGATCACGGAAAATTTTGGAATATCACAGGAAGTAGCATACATAAATGTGTCTAGTTTAATTTTTTTCTATACCGGACCTCCTGATCATTTCGGAATATCTAAGAATGTAATGTGTTAATGTTAGTATACTTTACTATTTATTTATAACAGAATCTCTACATATCCAGACGTCCTGATCATTTTGGAATATCTCCGAAAATTATATATATATTTGTGACAATATTTCTACATATCCAGACCTCCTGATCATTTTGGAGTATCTCAGAAAATAATGTATACAGATGCATATATTTGTAGTATGTATGTCTGTATACTAGGATCTTTTATTTACGTTTATTTATAACAATATCTTGCCGTATCCAGACCTCCTGATCATTTCGGAATATCTCAAAAAAGAATATGCATAGGTGCGTATATCTATAGTATGTAAGTACGTTTCTACATTAGGACATTTTACTTTTATTTGTGACAATATTTCTACGTATCCAGACCTCCTGATCATTTTGGAATATTTTAGAAAATGATGTAAACAGATATATATATATATATATATATATATATATATATATATATATATATGTAGTATGTATGTCTGTATATTAGGATGTTTTATTTACGAGAATTGTATTTATAGATACTTAACAAAATCTTCACATATCTAGACCTCCTGATTATTTTGGAGTAGCTTTGAAAATAATATACATAGGTGCGTATATCTGTAGTATTGGAGTATATCAGAAAATAATGTACCTAGGGTGTATATGTCTAGTATGTATGTATGTATGTGTTTTATATTAAGATCTTTTGCTTTTATTTGTAACAATATCTCTACATATCCAGACCCCCTGATCATTTTGGAGTATCTCGAAAAATAATGTAGGTTGGTCTGTACATGTGTAAAGTCTATATATTAGGATTTTTTATTTAAGTTTATTTATAACAATATTTTAACATGTCCAGATCTCCTGATCATTTTGGAGTATCTTTGAGAATAATATACATACGTGCGTGTATCTGTAGTGTTGAAGTACCTCAGAAAATAATGTACACAGATGCATATAAGTGCAGTATGTTTGTCTGTATAATAGACAAGTCTGTATAATATTCACATTTTTATCTTCTCACTCTTCAGACTTCCTGATCGTTTGGGAGTATCTCATAAAATAATGCTCATATTGGTTTGTATTTGTGTAGTAAGTTTGGA
This sequence comes from Ctenocephalides felis, assembly GCF_003426905.1. Lineage (NCBI taxonomy): Eukaryota > Metazoa > Arthropoda > Insecta > Siphonaptera > Pulicidae > Ctenocephalides > Ctenocephalides felis. Next base: position 6,914 of record NW_020537642.1, read on the forward strand.
TGTATATAAGTATCTTTTACGTTTATTCATATAAATATTTCAACTTACCCAGACCTCCTGATCGTTTGAGAATATCGCAGAAAGTAATGTACCTACGTGTGTGTGTATGTATAATGTATGTATGCATGTATGTATATTAGAATGAGCTATTAAAATTCCAATTCTGATTCAGTTGTCCGTTCACTCCTTCCATTCTTACCTTTCGGTCGGACATGCATTCTAATCAGTTGGATACGTACAACAACAACAATAAGAGAACAATACCGTAAGATACCATTACAACAACAACAACAATACAATCTTATTATTAGACTTATGTATTTGTATACAAATATGGATAGAAACGTCCAGCAATGAATCACTGGTATCCTATTCTGCTGGTGTTACAAGTATATAGATTCAACTCCTGCCTCAGGCTGCTTGTTATCAAGCTGTTATGCCAGTCGACCGACTTTTATATTTCAATTTATTTGTTATTAACTTCATTTATGTACATATTTTACAATAAATTCCACCTAAATAAAGTTTGCATTATTAAGATATCAGATAGCAATAAGCAATGAGCAATTTAAACTTAAACTCTAATAACAAGCTCCAGTTTCAAACAAATAATTCTACATCTTGTTTGGGGGGGTCTATACTCTTATAATTGGTTCACTATCTTCTGTCTCGTGTCTTCGGGTGAAAGGTGCTCCGACGACCGACTAAACACATTCTTCTGTCGGAGTCTCCGTCGTCTAAAAAGTTAATTATGCAACCGGTGATGGTAATGGGAAAGGTTAAGCTGGAACGAAGCAGAAGAGAATGCGAACGGATTTATTTAGTTATTTATTGTGTCTTCTTCTACTTCTTCTATTGTTTCTTTCTCTTTTCTTCTAATTCCTTATTATCTTCTTTACTTTGTCACCCTTCTTCCTTCTTCTTTCCTCACTCTTTTATGTATTCCGTCTTTTTCTTCTCCTTCTTCCGTTTCTCTTTCCTTCTATTTACTTCTTATCTTCTTTCCTTCTTTCTTCTCATCTCTGTCACCGTTCTTCCTTCCTCTTACCTCATTTGTATATTACGTCTTCTTCTTCTTCCGTTTCTTTTCCTCTTTCCTTCTTATCTTCTTTTCTTCTTTCTTCTTATCTCTATCACCGTTCTTCCTTCCTCTCTCTTCTGTCTTCAGGTCGGCATTTCCTGTCCGAGATTTCTTCTACGATCTTCTTCTACTTCTGCTTATGTTTCTTTCTCTTTCCTTCTAATTCCTTATTATCTTTTTTTCTCTGTTACCCTTGTTTCTTCCTCTTTCCTCACTCGTTTATTCCGTTTTCCTTCTTCTTCCGTTTCGCTTTATCTCTTTTTCTATTTCCTTTTTATCTTCTTTTCTTTTTTCTTCTTATCTCTGTCACCGTTCTTCCTTCCCCTTTCCGTCTTTTTATTCCTCATCTTCTTCCGTTTCATTCTCTTTCATCATTCATAATTCTGTCTTTTTCTCAGTCTTCTGTCTCCCTTCTTCCTTCCTCTCTCTTCTGTCTTCAGGTCGGCATTTCCTGTCCGAGATTTGATTCCGTTTTGCGAAATGGCGCGGGAAAAATGAAAGGAATTCTGTAAATGGAAAATAGTGACAGGTACATCGCACCGCACCTAGATGGTTGGTTATCTATGCGATTTTTGAAAAGCGTGGGAAAACACTTTATTAATGTTTTTGACAAGTTTAATAATTGTCAGAGGCCGATGGATATTGCTGTATTGAAGTAATAGAAGAGACTTCCTCGTCACCCACCCTGGATGATTTATATCTCATTAATCTTTAGCACAAATCGCTTTAATTACTTTTTATGACGTCCGGAATTATCATTTCTCACGCATGTCCGACGCTTATCTTATTTTTCTGTTTATTTGTAACAATATTTTTACATATCCAGACCTCCTGATCATTTTGGAGTATCTCAGAAAATAATCTATCAGATGCATATATTTGTAGTATGTATGTCTGTATATTAGGATCTCTTATTTGAGTTTATTTATATCTTGACATATCCAGACTTCCTGATCACTTTGGATTTTGGAAAATAATGCATATAAAGGTGTGTAATCGTGCAGTATGTAAGTATGTATGTGTATTTGAGTATTTATGTTTATTTGTAACAATATTTTTACAAATCCAGACCTCCTGATCATTTTGGAATATCTCTGAAAATAATACACATAGGTGCGTATATCTGTAGTATGTGCGTTTGATAATTGTCAGAGGCCGATGGATATTGCTGTATTGAAGTAATAGAAGAGACTTCCTCGTCACCCACCCTGGATGATTTATATCTCATTAATAAGACACTTTAGCACAAATCGCTTTAATTACTTTTTATGGCGTCCGGAATTATTATTTCTCACGCATGTCTGACTCTTATCTTATTTTTCAGACGATAAAATGCGTAAATAAAAAATAGAGTGCGTTCTTGTGCATGTTGCAAATCCCGTTTGCATTTAAATATGCGAAGAAGAACTGCATTTTATGCAAAAAAACTACATATGCTGATAGATATGTAAATGTAACGTGTCGCAAACGTAACTGTTATGAAATTCATGATTTGTCCAAAAGAGTATGGTATTGCACTCTAAATTATTCAGGGCGGGTGGCGTAGACAGCTATTTGGTTAGTGCCCACATTGCATTTTTTTAATTTCGCGTTGCAATCGATTTTAATTACAATCTATACTGAACCATATGCTTCGCTGGTAGCTATTGATTACAGTTCACGTTCATACTTGAAATAAAATACATTTTCGGAACAAGAAAAGACTGAAATGAAATGTGTTAACCAAATTGATTTAATTTATAAGTATGTTTATAAGACGTCAATTGGAAATCGCACTAATTAATTTTTTAATGAAAACCTATTTTTTTTCGAAATAATTAGTTGAACTAATTTTACCTACATATCTGAATCTCAATTCTTATTGATTAATTTAATTATATATACATATCGGAAATTGTATACAACTTGTCTTAAGGCAAAATTCTACTTACAATTAGTTATTTTTTAATTTAAGAATGTTCTATTCTTACATACCATACATCCGATCGCCGTGAAAATTTGGGAAAATGTTATATAATAGTTATATTCCTGGACAGGATTTCTTATATTTTTATTGAAACCAAGTGGTTAGGTTGGGCGACCCGAAGACCTTTTTATTTTATCATTTTCTATTTTACCATTTTTTATTTTACCATTTTTTTATATTTTTATAATGCTATATAAAAATTGAAATATAACTCATTACTTATGATCATATTAATAATTTTTGCGCTGCTAATTATCTGCTCATTCATAAGAATTGACCCAGAAGCTCTTTAGGTGAGTCGACTATTGACTTCATCCCTTTTTCGAATTTTTAGGTCAAACGATTCAGAATGACTCAATCATAAACCTTATAATACATAATGGACTTTTAAGCCTAATGTTCTTCATGTTAAAAAGTGTTAATCGAGAGTATTCAAAAAGTATTCGACGGTTTTCGGCGACGCTCATTCATCTAGTGTCGTCAACATCGTCTTCTATATTTTGACACATTTTTGTATTCGAACTAGCATTCCAATGGACTCAACACAAACATAAACCAATCTGATTAAAACATAACTTCTTAGGGCAATTTATTGAAACTGTTAACTCGCGCCGCAGAGTACTGCCTAACTTTACTTAGTAAGGACATGTTTTCCGTTTCGAATTAACTTATATATAAAATTCCTTATTTTGTTTTTTTTGGAGTCTCGAATCCTTTCCAAGGTAGAGACCAATAATAATATTGAATTCTTTGAAAAACTGGATGTGTGTGTGTGTTCGGATACAAATTCTTGTCGACGATTTCGGGAACACCGATCAATCGATTTGAATAATTTAAAAAACATTCGATTCGTATTGATAAGGTGACGTGCTGATTAATTTTTGGACAAGGCAGGTCTAGCCGTTCCGATGATACGGGGCAAAAAGTACCAAAAACGGTAACTCAGTGTTGAAGAGAACGGAGCGCCCAGTTTTAATAAATCAAAAAACATTTTACTTGTATTGACGAAATTAAGAAGTGATTAAATTTTTGGGAAGGCAGGTCTAGCGGTTTCGGGGATTGAGTAAAAAAAAGTAAAAAAAAATGCCATTTGGCGGCCAAACATGATCATTAGACATTGCACATCAAAATATCAGATATTTTATAGAGATTTTAATAACAAGTATAAATTTTGTTTACATTTCTATGGGTTCCGTATTAATGTTTGTCTGTTAGACTGCGACGCGGCGCTTATGCGCTTCGATATTTCGTCTCTATGCAGCCTTGAAAAAAAAACAAATTTCTAAAAGATTTCAAGATATTAAAAAAATTTTTTTTCAAAAAGTTTTTTTTTTTCATTCAAAAATTTCAAAGTTCTTGAAAATCAAATTTTTTTAAAGTTAAAAAAAAAATAAAAAAAAAAACAGAGCGTTTAAGGTTCACACGCGATTGAAGTAAAACTTTTTTGCCTCTTCTGTATGAGATGGCATTAAGTGAAATAAATACGTCATATAACAATTTTAAATCATGTTTATTGGTAATTTGGTAACACTAGATGCACACATTTTTTAATGTCAACCATTATACATATTTATGTAATAAAAATGATAAAAATAAATATTTATAATAGTATTAAAAATATAGATAATGTTTGAAAATAGTAATGTAATTAAAGTCACATTTCAGACATGATCGGTTTGTCATTGTAATTAGCATTTAGGACTTGAACCTTAGAGAAATGAAGTACTTGCCGATAAATAAATTCTATAATATTCGTTCACACAGTGAACTTATAACAATCTTGAATAATTTCATTAACATCATCAATAAATAAACTGCATAGATGTCCGTTATGAAGTATATCTGTACATAAATGATACACAACTACAGAAACTATTGTTGTGTTTGATCTCTTGTTTAGAGTAATAAATCTGAATGACAATTTATTCTTTATTGTTAAAAATATGCAACTGTGTAATACTTAATAGCCATCATGAGCGAAAAACATGTAGACTTCCTCTAAACTACTAAAAGTGTCTGAGATATAATTGTGAGAAAGATATATCTTCGGCATGATAGAATAAACCTGTGCTTTAATATTTTTTAATATCTATAAAAATGCAAAGAATTATTATGTTAAACAACGCTTAAATAAATATTGTTTTCACAATTTCACTCGTCATGTAATTGTGTTTGAAGAGATTCATGTAATTAAAATTAACATACATTTATTGCCTGCTTGTTTTTTTACTTTTTTGCTGGCGATACAGTCTCATTCTTTAAACAGCTGTAGTATCTGTCTTGCCTATAAAAATAATTTTTATTTGAATAACATCAAAAATATAGAGTAACTACGAATAATACAAATGACTTCAATCAGATTACACTGTCAGTCAGATTTTTCATTTGTTTTATTATTTTCACTATAAAATCGAAGTAATCATACTCAAGCGACACGACGACCAATCACAATAGGCCCGTATAGAAATGATATCATCGAGAGCGGATGACGAATCATTGGCACTCGACTCGGTCGTAACGCTTATAGCGTTGCATTTCTACAGATTTACACCCTAGTCGCGCCTAAAGAAGTTTTCCTTCAAAAATAGTTTTCGGTACGGGAAGTTTCAGCAAATTGCCTTAAGACACGATGCCATACACCACTAATTGAACTTGTTTGAAGAATTCTACGTTAAAATTGGCTGTCTACACAAACGACCAATAACCTATCTAGTTCGTCAACCTCACCACAGATGTCAGCACGGCGCTTCGTCGCCGCCGTGTCGTTGCCACCGCCACCACTCCCATTCGATCAGTTGACGTCGAACACTCGACGCGTAAACACGTATAGATAGTTCATTTGCGCCGGCGTGTTTTATTTTATTTTTAAAAAAGTTGGTGGTTAATTTTTGCAGAGACTTTTTTTCTCGAGTGTTGGCAGTGTTGTTGTTGTTATGGAGATAGTGTTCTTTTTTAATTAAAGTGTTGGTAGCAGGTTTTTAAGGATGTCAAGTGAAGTGTGGTTAAGATGAAGTGTACGTAAAGAATGTCCTTATGTTTGATTAGTGATAAGGCTTTGTGTCAATATTGATACTGTTACCGGGTGGTAATAATATACATGGATATATTTAAATATATGCATATATATATATATATATATATATATTTGTAAATTTTTTAGCAGCCCAACAGTCGAATTAAAAAAGATTAAATAACAAAATTATTTATTCCATTATACGTTTCGACACTTGATGTGTTCATCATTCATTTTCATCATATATATATATATATATATATAGCGACAAATTTTGAATAAAACTCATTCATTTGTTCGCTAAATTATATCTAAAAACATTATTAAAATTTTTTAAAAAAAATTTATGCTATTTTCATACAAAACTTTGATTGAATTGCGCACTATCTAAAAAACAATATTAAGAGATAAAACTTTGAACGAATTGTTTTTTATCAATTTGGAACCATTTTAGCCTTTGGGAACAAGGAAATTCGAAAATGACCATATTAAGGACCATCCTAATATATATACTAGATGACCCGACAGACGTTGTCCTGTACCCATGTCTACAACTTTTTAATATCTTATACTAATATTTACCGTTTACCTAAAAATAATTATTGTTTGTTAAATTATTCCTAAACACATTTCATTTTTTTTTATTCATAATCATGAATTTATTATATTTTAATATTGTCTCTAGACTCATAAGTGAATTGAAGTTTCTGGCAGATGACAGTTTTCATTTGTCAAAATATTTTAAATGTCAAACAATGACATGCCGTTTTTTACAATTTTTGTCATTTTTTCTACAATATTACTATATTTTTATAATCACATAAATCCTAAAAAAAATTCCTTAACAAACTTCAGAAAGATTTATCAAAATCGGAACAATCGTTTAGGTTTATACATCATTACAGAATTATATATATATATATATATATATATATATATATATACTGAATGACCCGACAGACGTTGTCCTGTACCCACGTCATTTTTTCAATAATCTATACTAATATTTATCGTTTACATTCATTCACACATTTCATTTTCCTTATTCATAATTATGAATTTATTTATTCTAATATTGTCTAGGCTCGTAAATGAATTGAAATTTCTGAATTGAATTTATTATATTCTAATATTGTCTAGGCTCATAAGTGAATTGAAATCTCTGGCAGATGACAGCTATCATTTGTCAAAATATTTTCAATGTCAAACAATGACATGTCGTTTTTTACAATTCTTGTAATTTTTTCTACAATATTACTATATTTTTATAATCACATACATCATAAAAAATTTCCTTAACAAACTTTAGAAAGATTTATCACAATCCGAATGTGAGTGCAGCTACTATGATTATTATAAAATTACTATCCTTTTAATATTAACTATGAATAAGCTTGACAAGAGCCTGAAATAATATCTATTATTATTGATTACGGCTTGCTTATGAATAAATAAATAAATAAATAAATAAATAATCGTTTAGAAGCAGTATATGTATTATATATATATATATAATATAAATATTTAATTTTTTCCCCATTGTGGTTTTATGAGTCATTCTTTCTGCCGAACGATATTACATAAATTTTTATTTCTCCATGAATTCATTTTTATGCAAATTTTTATTTCTGTTGCAACAAGGTTTATTCTTAGTTTCTTAAAAGTTATATCTTTTTTCTTAGAATTATAGTTTGCATGAATTTTTAGTAATTTGTAAAAAAAAGCACAAATCGAAATGATTTATATATAAAATTTTGTTTATTTTATAATTTACATTTTACATTGATCTTACATTTTTGTTTTTTATATTTATACATTTTATTTTTAATTTATTTTTAATTAATTTTAATATATGTTTTTTAATATTTATTTTAATACATATATTTTTTAATTTATTTTTACATTTTACATTGATTTTACAATTATACATTTTTTTCTGTCGCAACGAAAATTGCAACTGACATTGCAAAATTTACAATTATTAAATTACAGTTACGATTTGCAAATGGTTTTGTACATTTTAATTTGTAGATTCGAAGAGAAATATTTTAATTTCTTTATATTCTTGTTAATTGCTTCTGATGTTTTGAATGACCATCTTATCATTTTCAGAAGTAAAGTTAAATAGATGTGTAAAATATATAAAAAATGCGTTCGGTCATTATTCGATCAAATTTTCTATATACAAAAAAATAAAAAATAATATAACAAAATTTTAATTAATATTTTATTTATCCGACGTTTCGAAAGAGCGCTTGGTCTTCATCATAAAAAATTTGCCATTTAATATTAAATTAAATATATTTTTTATAATATATATATATATATATATTCCTTCAACTATAAAAACGGATAAAATGTTCAACTGTCATCTCGAACATAAATTTTAGTTTTCACTAAAATAATTTTCACTAATCAATACAATTTCCAATTGATGTCTTCCAAAAATATCTATTATATCCGTTATTATATAAATTAAATTAATGTAACATATATCATTTTATCTATTTCGTGTTTTAAAAATAATTTGTAAGTGTGCACGTCAACCATAATCAGTAGCTGCACACGAAAAACAGAGCGTACACTATGTTCGGCATAGATTTTGATTATCGCCGAATATATTATATATATTATTATTTTTATAATTCAACCTCTTATCGATGGCCTATAATATTTTAGGAAGTTATTTCAGGCTACAAAGTCTTTTTATTAAATTCGTTAAAAAAATTTTGAACAAATAATTACAAAGAAACGGCCCGGCAAATCTTTACTAAAATCTTTCGAAGAGTCAGAGTCTGAATATTTTGAATATAATAATGATAATCAAATTATAATTATGATAAATGATTTTATTAAATTTAATCATTATTTAAAAAAAAAACAAAAATTAATATATATCTCCAATTTAATTAATTTTATTAGGGGTAAAAAATAAATAGTTTAATATACGTTTAAGACTTTTCGAATATATATGTTTTCCAGATTAGTTTGCATTTAATTAATCGAATATAAATTTGAAACTAGTGGTGTATGGCATTGTGTCTTAAGACAAATTGCTGGAACTTCCAGTACCAAAAATTAAATTTTTAAAAAAAGATTCAATTTTTTCTCAAACAATTATTTTCGATTTTGTTGCGATAACTATAACTTACAAGTTAAAAAATCAACATTATTTATATATTCTATTCGATATAATTTAATTGATATAATTAAGTATTTATTTTAATTGTCTCTATTTATAAATATATTATCTAAAATATTTTGCGTTTGCATTGATCGATTTGTCGCCTATTGTTTATAAAATAATCAATATTAAATAATTCATAACATTTATTTGTTTAATAAACAAACTTAACGAACAATACTATCTGTATAAATGATATCTTTTTTATTCCGGACTTATCAAGTGATGATATTTGATATTGACAAATATGTAATATGAAAAAAGATACATGATTCCTTTATGTTTTTTTTTAATATTCTTATCGATCAATATTGTCTCGATCTATTTTTTTTCGGTTTCGGTCATGGCGTAACGGTCAAGCGCACTGCCTTGTTTGGACAGGATCTTGATTTCAAACCTCTGCTTTGGATCATGCAGTAGTGATATCTATTTCTACTTGAATATAGATCAAGAATATGTTCCTAATTGAAAATAGCCTATTTCGGGCACTGTGACGTAAAACGGCAATGCGAATTTTATCATAATATTTTAAGCAAAATGTATTTACTGCCAATTCATATGAAGATTGAACCATAACATAGTATTGCCATAGTTGTTCCTTCTTCCTGATATATGACAATGTGTTCAAAAATATCGATGGAAACTAATATATGTAAGCATAACTTTTGTAAATATTTATACTGCAACAATTTATACAATTTTGTGAAGTATTGAAATCGACAAGTGAATTTTTTGTGCTAGGTTCTAATTTTTATTGTGCTAGGTTTTGCACAGGAAAGTTTTCACTCAAGTTATTTATAATTATTATTTATTATTTATTATTGCTTTCATTATTATTATTATTTTGATTATTATTTACTCATTTAATTCTATTTCTTTTTTTCAATTTCTTTTACTCGCTCTTTTTTTTCTTGATTTTGATTTTCAATACCCTCACTTTTAACTTAATGATTATATTGTAATCTGATTGTTAAAACTAGCAATAAAAATAAAAAAAAAGAGTGCCTGTAGGGGTCACACGCGATTGTGATAAATTATAAATTACATATTTATAATAGCATTAAAAATATTTATAATATTTAAAAGCAAAAATGTAATTAAAGTCATACTTCAAATATGACATGATCGGTTTGTCATTGTAATTAGCATTTAGAAATGAACCTTCATTAGAGAAATGAAGTCATTGCTGATTAATAAATTATATAATATTTGTTCACACGGTGGATTATGTTAAACAACACCTAAACAATTATTGTTTTCGCAACTTCATTCATCATGTAATTGTGTTTGAAGAACTTCATGTAGTTAAAATTAACATACATTCATTGATTGCTTGTATTTTTTTTTACCTTTTCGCTGGCGATATAATCTCATTCCTTGAACAGCTGTAATATCCTTCTCGCTTAAAAAATATTTTCCATTTTAATAACTTAAAAGATTTATAGAAACTACGAATAATATAGAAATAATTTCTGATCGATAAACTTACGTTTAGTACACGGCACGAATGTTTAATTTGTTTTATTATTTTTAAGGAACAGGGTAAAATATTCTTCTGATTCAGGCATTTAAATCAATTTTTGTACTACGATGTAACTTTAAAATGTTTATTTATCTATGCCGATTTCCTTGCTGATATCGGTACGCATACAATGTTGATGCCGGTACGCATACAACGACAGATCTCTATTCATATACACGACGACTAATCACAATCGACCAGTATAGAATTGATTATATCGAAGACGAATGACGTACAGTTTGGGCGTAACGCTATTTCCGTTGCATTTGTACGGATTTATACCCGAGTCGCGCCTAAAGAAGTTTACTTAAAAAAAAGGTTTTTAAGGTCATTACAATCTTCACCTTCACCTATGGTTATATTTGTAACAGCGCCATCTTTCTGCACGTGTCTCCAACTATTTTTTTAAATATCGATACCTGTCAACGGTTCGATATATCCAGTAATTACAATCGATGATAAATTATTATAATCGATATTGATGTTTTTATACTTAGGATTAGTTAGGTTTTTTAGCCAATATAATTATAGTTCCAACTAATCGATCTATCATCACTCGGTGACTAATTATCGATATCTGCTCATAGAATATTATTATTATTAATTTGTCTATTATTTGTTCTATGAATTGTTGCAAATGTGAGGTTATGTGTTAATTATCCGTTATGATGAAATACGATTATTATTTTGATGTGGTTTTGAGGTTAAAAATAGATCTTGGCGTTGAGTGAAATATAACACATGTGTGCTCTGTTTGCAATCGACTTTATGGAGATACAAAGTGTTTTTTTTTTGCTCAAGGTTGGAGAAGAAATATGATGTTATTCCATAAGCGTGAAGAAGTTATTTGAATTTGGATTGCTTAAAAAATTCCAACTTTGGTTTGATAGAAGTTTGAAAGAATGAATGTAGATAGATTATTAACCCTTTTCACTCGGATGCCGCGGAAAATATGTATTAATTCTGCAATTAGCGAATGTAAAGGGTTAAGTTTTAAACCTTTCTTCGCCTAATATGAGAGAGAGAGAGAGAGAGAGAGAGAGAGAAAGAAAAAACGATAAGGAGAGAGAGAGAGAGCGAAAGATAGAGAGAGGAAGAAGAAGAAAGATATTATTTTGAATTGGGATTGCTTGAAATTTTCCAATTTCGATTTGATATAAGTTTAAAAGAATGAATATAGATTAACTATTAGAGAACGAGATAGATAAAGAGTGAAAGAGATTGAGTGAGAAAAATGGACATATAGGGATAGGAAGAAAAAGAATGAAATAGACAGGGAGAGATAGAGCGAGAGAGCTTATTTTGGAAACCCACGAAAGGAAAGAAAGAGGGATAAGGATATATTCTTATGATGAGACAAACCTATTCGACTTTATGGAGGTACATAGAGTTTTTTTTGCTCAATGTTGGAGAAGTAATATGACGTTATGCCATAAGCGTGAAGAAGTTATTTGAATTTGGATCGCTTAAAAATTACGACTTTCATTTGATATAAATTTGAAAAGATAAATGTAGATGGATTAAGTTTTAAGCCTTTCTTAATTTGGATTACTTAAAAAATTCCAACTTTGATTTGATAGGAGTTTAAAAGAATGAATGTAGATATATAATTAACCCTTTCCACTCGGATGCCGCGGAAAATATGTATTAACTATGCAATTAGCGAGTGGAAAGGGTTAAGTTTCAAACCTTTCTTTGCTTAATATGAGAGAGAGAGGGAGAGATAGACAGAATGGAGAGAAATAGAGAGAGAAAAAGATAGGGAGAGGAAAACAAGAAATAGGCAGAAAGAGATAGAGCGAGAGGAAGGAAGGATAAGGATATATTCTGATGATGAGACAAACCTATTCGACTTTATAGAGATACAAAAGTGTTTTTTCTTGTCAAGGTTCGTGAAATAACATAATAGTTCCATAAGCTTAAAAAAGTTATTTGAATTTTAATTGCTTAAAAAAATCAAATTTTGATTTGGTTGAAGTTTAAAAGAATGAATGGAGATATATAGATTGAGTTTTAAACCTTTCGCAATATGAGAAAGGGAGAAAGATAGAGAGACTGAAACAGCGAAAGAGATGGAGAGAGAGAGAGAAAGAGATGGAGAGAGAGCGAAAGAGATAGGGTGAAAAAATAGGGAGAGGAAGTGAAAAAAAACTATTTGAATTTGGATTGCTTGAATAATTCCAACTTTTTTTATAGGATTTTATAGGAGTTTAGATGAATGAATGTAGATTGATTATTAAGTTTCAAACCCTTATTCGCTTAGTATGAGAGAGAGAGAGAGAGAGCGAGCGAAAGAGATAGAGTGAGAACGATAGGGAGAGGATGAAAAAGAAATTATTTGAATTTGGATTGCTTGAAAAATTCCAACTTTGATTTTATAGACGTTTAAAAGAATGAATGTAGATTGATTATTAAGTTTCAAACCTTTCTTCGCTTAATATGAGAGAGAGAGAGAATGAAAGAGATGGAGAGGGCGAGAGAGCGAAAAAGATAGAAAGAGAGGAGCGTAAGAGATAGAGAGAGGGAGAGTAAGAAAAGAGATAGAGAGAGGGAGAGTAAGAAAAGAGATAGAGATAGAAAGATAGGGAGAGCAAGAAAGTGAAAGAAAGGAAGAAAAGTTTAAACCCTTTCTTGAGAGAGAGAGAGAAAGAGATAGATAAAGAGAGAGAGAGAGAAATATAAATAATAAAGAGGGAAAGAGATAAAGATAGAGAGGGAGAGGGAGAGATAGCTATAAAGACAAAGGGCTTTTCTTTGTTTTATTTAAGGATAAGGATGTATTATACTGATAATGTAACAAAACTAGTCTCGAAACGTTTGTCTCATAATATTATTTGAATATGGGCATCGTGCCTTAAGGCAAATTGCTGGAACTTTCCGTACCGTAATTCGAAATTTTAAAAAGCTTAGAAAAAAGATAGATTTTTTTTGTGGATTTTGTTTGTTCTTGGACATTTATTTAAACAATTTGTTTTTCTTGAACATTTTTAGAAATTTTGAAAACATTTGAAAAATTTGAATATTGAAAAAATGCCTTTTTTGGAAAATACTGATATTTTTTTAAATCTTAGAATTGTTTTAAAACAAATTATTTTTTTATTAATTTTTAAATTTCTTGCAAGCTTTTGACACCCGTTCATATCGGTTGATTCAAATTACAAAGTATCGACCGCCAACTGGATATTTTTAAAACTTATTTTCTGGATCTCCAAAACCGCTGGACCTGTCTTCGCAAAAACTTAAACAATTCTTCATAACGTCAACACAAGTGGGATGTTGTTTCAATCATTCAAATCGGATGCTCCGTTCTCTCAGAAACTCGATTTCTATTTTCTGCACTCTTTGTTCCGTAGCTCCGAAACGGCTGGACCTGCATTTGCCTAAAACTAATCAGCAGGTCTCCCTATCAACAGGAATCGAATGTTATTTGAACCATTCAAATCGATTGATTCGAGCGCCCGAAAACGAGGACGCAAAATTGTATCCATACACATGTACATACTATATACACTCATACACACATCCATTTTTTCTAACGAATTTTTGTAAGGTATGCCAAAATGTTCAGAAACCTCTGAAACTTGAATTTCTGCCAAAAAAAAAAATTCTATTTTTGGACGATTACAATAACTTATCCTATGAAAAGTTTTAAAAAAAAATCTGATATTAGAAATATGCCTTAACATTTATACCAGACTTTAATGTTTGTCCTGGGTATGCTGAAGTCAAAAATAATAATACTAACTAAAATTTTCACTTTTCTCTCGGT
>NW_020537643.1:0-21030 GCF_003426905.1 Ctenocephalides felis
AAAACATTAAATTAGTAAATCGGCTTATTTCGCAAAAATATTAACTCTTCCTTCGGAAAGTTGAAAATAAGGTAGATATAATATTATATTAATAAGCATGTTAATATAATGTGCATATTAATTATTCAAAATCTATTTTCTTGTTGTAAATACGTATACAAATTAGTAAAAACTAGCAATGGAAATTTATGTATAACGTATAGGATTGTTAAAGTTCTATTTTATAAGTAGATTATTATCTTCTCTATATATATATATATATATATATATATATATTTAGTTATTATTAAGAATGCTGTAATTGCTAAGCCTCTCAAAAAATGAAATTTGAATTGCTAAGCATCTCAAAAAAAAAAAAATGAATTGTATTGCATCGCAACAATTAATCTAACTAATGGATACTTAAATTAATTAATATTTCCAATGGCTTAATTTAATTTTAATTTTATTTTAAATTCATTAATATTTGCCTAATCTTTATAAGATTTCTTGATCTGCAAGATTACGATTTTATTTTAATAAAACAAATCTGAACTCTCTGAATTCAATATGTAAGTCAGAAAAGTATGACGTGATTGATTAATTGCGGATCAATTTATAGAATGTTAGGAATTTACTCGTTTCTGAATACAAAATTATATATCGGAATATAAAATATTTTTATCCAGAATTTCAGTAATTATAAAAAAATTGAAAATATATTGTTGGCAATTTTGTTCCAATTTTAAATGCATGTTTTGCATCTGCTTGCTCATTTGCTATTTCTATCTAGAATATCAATAAATTATAAAAAAAATTGAAAATGCTGATGCAATTTTGTTCAATTTTAAATGCATTTATTTTGCATCTGCTTGCTCGTTTACTCCCTAAAATATAAGGAATTATTAGATGTTTTCGAACACAAAATATTTCATACCATAAGAGAATTTATTTTCCTTCTAGCAAGCAGATAATGCACAATATTATTGAAATCTGACTTCTATCTCATTGATTAAAATTATTTATCTATGGTTTTTATGATAATACTCTAATACTCAGAACTCTAAAATACCAATCTAGGATTTGAAAATTTATGAAAACAATCGACGTGGAAAAATAATCCGACGAGCTTTTGTTGTTTCCATACGGATTATAATTTATAAAGCACTAGCAAATGCACATAAAGCACGTTTAGCTGATATTGATAATTATTTATGCTGTTTTGTTTATTTATTTATTGATGAATGTAATCCATGCCTTAAATGCTTAATCCTGATCAAATCTGTGTACCAGGCTAATTACAATGTTAACATGCGTCATTGTGAAATCAGATATGAAAAAAATTGAATATTGATATGGTATTTGCAATTAATGCTAATGATTTAAAAAAAAATATGGGAGGTATTTTGACTACATGATAATAATTACTACAGTTCTGTTATATAATGTCAATTAATTATAATTTTTGATAAATGAATTTTTTATATAGATTAATCATGTTATATAATTTTTTTATCGGACCGTAGCATATAAATCATACAGAACAGAGATTATTATTTTTCCTTTATATTTTGCTCGAAATTCCAACATTTTCCTCGAAATTCCTCATTGAGTTAGGTGTTTATTGTTTCGTGCGGAAATGGTTGATTTTTTTCACTCCCAGTGTTTAGTTATGCGTTAATTCACAGCTTTGGGTATAACAGGTAATATGCCTAATAGGAGAGCATTAGGGGCATAATAATGCACAGATATAATTTGGAGATACTTATTTTGTTATTGAAGACGGTTCAATCGGAAGTTCATCCAAATTAATAATAGTTGATAAATATTTAAAGTAATTACATTATAAAATCTATTATTTTTATTAATTTTTTCGTATAATTTATAGTCCTCTACAAAGAGCCTTCGATTGCTTAAAACCTGAATAAAAAAAATAAAAGTTCTAAAAGTCTACTCAACTTGGAGCTTTGGATTCTTCAGACCTTTAATTTCTACAGACACTGTTAATTAATAAAAATTCTAACTATGCTAGTTGTGCAAATCAGTTAACATATTTTTTATTATTTGATTTCATCATAGTTTATAACAATTTAAATAAACGTTTGTGGATAATAATTGGACACAATCAGTATAGAAGGTGTAAAATATATACCTTCATTAGCTTCCTGGATTTAATAAAAGAGATGATCTAATACAAATAATTGTATGTTAATTATATTGTTTGTTTGAACTCATAATTGTATCACATATTATTTTTGGTTACATTTTTAATAGCTTAGAATGCAAATTTTAACATTAATAATTACATTGACGTGTAATTTTCTATCCTAATACTTTATATCTGCTCTAGGACTTATCAGTAGAAGATGCAAACTCTTCAATATTAAATATAATACAGTTTTGAAGAAAATGGTAAAATTTTTAGCAAGAGTCTATTTCTTCAATGATTAATATTTATGACTGATTCATAAAGTTAAGATTTATTTACCAGGCTCAAAACTGCACACTTTGCCAAGGATGTATCACTATTACTGCAACTTTTCTAGATCATAATTATAATATAATATAGTAA
This sequence comes from Ctenocephalides felis, assembly GCF_003426905.1. Taxonomy (NCBI): domain Eukaryota; kingdom Metazoa; phylum Arthropoda; class Insecta; order Siphonaptera; family Pulicidae; genus Ctenocephalides; species Ctenocephalides felis. The sequence continues at coordinate 2,552 of NW_020537643.1, forward strand.
CTGGACATCGGCAATTGTTTTTGCATCTATTTTTATTACAATATGTTTGTTATTACATAATTCTTTTTATATTTAATCAAGCGACTGTAAGAACCCAACCTTACAGCTATTCTTACAAGTTTCAATACTTTTGTAACTTACAGTCCAAGTTGGTTTTTTATATTGTGTTGTACACTAATCAGAAATTAGGAGTACTATAAACTATTGTGCTGATTTGACCTAAAACTAGGTCGATTTTACAGATGAAAACCTAAAGTGTCATCTTCGTGTAATGACTTTTAATTATTACCATTTCTGTAGTGGAGCGAATATTAATAGATGCAACAATGAGGGATGAGGGTTATTTTCACGTTGAAACATATTGCTATCTTATTTCCATGTTCAAACTGATGTCACTATTGTTACTCATCGGGCTGTTCGAAGCCAGATCCAACCCATGACCTTTGATACAGGTCTAATCGTTCTAACAATTTACCTATCAGTGAGCCCTAGGAATATTTGACCTAAAATTATTGTAGCAATGCCCTAGAAAGCTCATGTTTACTTTAGATATGAATGGATGAAGAATAATTTAAATGCCAAAATTATCAACAAAAAAAATTATTCATCTAGTTCATTTATTTCCACCAGCTCTCCCTCTATCCCCGTGTCGGTTATTTGCAGCTTCCGTGAATGGAAGCCGTCTACCGTCTACCGTCTACCTCACTTCTTCTGAAACGAACCGTGGCGAACGCAAAACAATTCGGCCGCTCATAAACACAACTCATAAAATAAATTAAGTGTGGTGAGCGAGGGTAACGTTCAAGTTCGGAACGTTACCGCGGAATTAGAGGCCATGGGCACAGTTATTGTATTTCGAGGACTTATATTTTGTATATTTGATAATTTGTTGAATAACCAATTGGAATAGTAAAAGACTTAAAACTTTCGTATAGTAAAGTCATAATCAATACTGCAATCCTTCTGGACTATGTGATTCTCTATGAACGCCAGACATTTTTAGAGCGTTTTGCCCTGGGTGTCAAGGTTATATTTTGAAGGATACATAAAATTTTACAGAAACAATATATGTTTTGTTAAGAACTATTATGTATTTATTATAATATTTTATGTTTAACACATTTTCATTAAAATATGTTTGTATCCCACCGCTGCCACCAAATGAAGAGATATTAATTATGGGTTCTCTTCTTGATATGTCAAAACAAACACTTTTTAAGATTTATAGATTTTATTTTAAATTGTAACTTACATTATTGGGTGTTGATATTTTTAATCTGTACTTGTTGGCGGTTCAAACATAACCAAATTACAAACATATTTTAATGAAAATGTGTTAAACATAAAATATTATTATAAATACATAATAGTTCTTAACAGTATATCTTACTGATACAATATTGTATATGCATTTACACTAATTTTTATCATAAAAAATCACTACTAGATAACTCGTAACAACCAGCACAGCTGTTTTCTTCAGTAACGCCTCTGCGAGATATCTCGTAGCTAATAATTTTGATACACACGCTTACTAGGCAGTCAATCCTTCCAACTCATAACTATTACACTAATCAACACACACACAACCATTACACATTTCATGGCCTACCTCATAGCCTCTCTTTACTGGATAACAGAAATTATACATCTCATTCCATCACAGAGCCATCATCCAACCAACTGATTCACACCAATAGCTGTTACATTCAAACATATAACATATAATATTATGTAGTCAGTAGTTATATTATAACTACTGACTACATAATATTATAATAAGTATTTTTTAGTAAGTTTGGATATTGGTTTGCCCATTTTTATGATATTTTGTCAATTTTTTTATTTAAAAATACATACAAAGTATTTTGAAATTTTCGAGTGAGCTCATTAAACTAAACTCATTCATAATCTGGCTTTATAACATATGATCACCATTGACAAATTTATAACCACTAGTCTTTCAGTCTGAATTATATCAAGCATAGATTGGAAACCTTTGGGTTGCCGAAGAAAAAAGCTACGTAGTGAAAAGTATCATCACATCACCTTATAACTCGTAGTTCTGAGGACTGTTTAAAAAAGTTCTAACAAATATCATATTAGAAATTTATCAAGATTTATCAAATAATTGACTTACATTACGATCACAAGTTATTGTATAAAAATAATATATATATATATATATATATATATATATATATATAATATCATATTTGATCAGGATTTTAAAAAGAGCGCAAATTACCCTTTGGGTGCATTGCTGCAAAATAATTACGTCCAAATTACTAATTACATAGGTGTAATTATTATAAAGAAATTCTTCTGAAAATATTTATAGTTTTGGCATGCTTTTAAATATTATTTTATGGTAAAAACTATTTAATCATGTCGCATCATGATATAGTCATTGTCATTAGTTATAGTAATTTTATATGTACCGTTTTGCATTGTTTATGGAAATTAATTAGCTTTACGTGCCATGTAATCAGATGACAAAATGCATAAAATTCTTTAAATATTGAATTAGTCAGCTGGCATAGTTGCCTTTTATGAAAGCGAAACGCAAATTCTCTAAAGTATTTTATCATATTTTTTTCAATAGCTATTTTAACGAAATGCAAATATTTCAATTATGAGGGAATTTAATAATTATAATCATCAATTTGTGCAATAAAACGAAAATGAATAAGCAATGAAAAAATTGATGTTTTGTATGGATAATATAGTTACTCTACAATTCATTTATCAGGATAGTAGGTAATAAATACTATAATGGCAATTGTTATATGATTTTAAAATATTTCTTGTTCTTTTTTGCAATTTTACTATTTTTATAAATCGAGCTTCGTGTAAATAACTGAAATAACATAGCAGTTGTTTTAGAAACTTTGAATAGATTATACTACAGTTTTAATTATATTACAATAATGTTTTATTATATTTATTGAAACTACTACGTAAGAAGGTATTAGCCTTTGCTTTATATAAATATACTTTTCTTTTTTTTCTGTTAATTTATTTACCCAATTATACTGGTTGTGTATTGCAGAATCTCAATTAGCACCTTGTAGCATATATACTACATATTGTATTCTCTACATTTTTCAAGAAACAAGTTGCTTGGAGTAGATACTTGTTTTGATCAAGCACTTGTCTTCGAGAATTTTGATATAAATTCTAAATGATTAAACTTATTTCTGCTAAATCGTACAAAACGTTAGATCTACCTCATATGTGGGATATCTAACATTTACAATTTTTATATGTCTCCGATGACAACTTTTTGATAGATCACATGTACTTACAAACAGTATTTCCAAATACCCTTTGACGTATCGTACATCTAACGTTGATCCCTTTCGGAATTCATTGCAATAATCCTGATATTATGCTAGAATATAGAACGCACGTGATACGCCCTTTGCCTATAGTGATGATACCAAGGAGTTTCTTCCTTAGGCGGCTCACCTGTTCTTAATATAACTATGTCGGTTTTAAACTCAAGGACGTAGAAAAATTATATTTAAGTATAGTAAATTTACTTATTAATAATCTATGTATAAAACCTATCTCGGTTTCAATAATATATTATGTTGGCGGAGGCAGATTATCTAAGGTGTATACCTCAATTTAGTTCCTACTTTGTCGAGCCTTGCTTCTTGATTAAGCTTGTTGTTTCTTTTCTGAAAATGTTTTGGGAAATTTTTTATACTGTCTATCTCGCCATTATTAGGTGGTCAATAAAAATATTGAATAACTTGAACAATTTTCAATAAATTTTGATAAACTTTTTTTTTATTATCAAATTTAAAGCCTTACAATTTTTTTCCAGTTAGGTTAAAAAAACAACGTCAATCAAATGACTTCTTCATTTTTTTTTTGTTATGTCAATGTTTCGATTGTCCATATATTGATAGCACGCCCTGTATTATTTTTGTGAAGTAATGAAATAAGTTAAGTGAAAAGAAACAGATGATGAACAAAAATTAGAATTGTTAGAAAATATTGACATATTTTGAGATATTTTCTTACTTATCTGATTTTTACTACTTCTGTTTTTCTGTTACGCTACTGGTTCATTAATATATTAAGTAGACAGAGCTAGAACCTTATTCTCTATAAATCTTATAGTAACTGCTGCGTTCCCAAATGTGCGCTTCGCGTTGATGTTGATACACCATTCCCCCTGCCGTAGACTCGTAGACTTCGCCTTCGAAACCTGTGTATCTTCAACCGGTGATGGATGATTCCTTCCTTCACCCGAGACGCTATTCGATACGACATAAAGAGAGTTTCTTTGTATAATTCTGACATAGATTCTATTTTATGTTTCATGTCAAGTATATCAATATTGTGATGATAATATAGAGTACGACTCTGCATTCTGGTAAAAGCAGTCAATGGTTACTTTGAGATTTTAATATGTTATATAAGGTTATACTGATCCTCAGTCTACCCAAAAATATTAATATTCATTTGACTGACTTATCCAATATTTCACGAAACTACCAAAAAAGTTTTCCCGGTAACTTCAATTTTTCCTGAAACAAACCGGCGTACATCTCTATTAGCAGCAGTGAAATTCTAATATTAGTAGGTATACAGAACGCATAAATAACTCACACCTAACCCTTAACACGAACATATATAATGTTTATGACGTGCAATATATCCCGAAGAAAATGCCTATATCAAGGATAGTATAAGAAACATATCATTTTTATGAGTTTGCGTTAAGAAATAATGATGATATACTGTCATGACTTTACTTTGTATCGAAACGAAGAAGGCTACCGTCGGGAGCATAATCTAATTTTGTTCCAGGGATAAAAAATGAACGAAATTCACCTGAAGCAGGTAAACAACTCTGGTAAATCACATGTCGTAGAAATAACCAAAAAGCTTTAGAAAAAAAAGATTCTGTAAAAACTACATGATCGACTGATTAATTAATATTTACCAATTGCAATTTTAAAAAGGTGATTCAAGTAAGTAAGATGGCAATTATTTTTGCAAAGACGTGATAAAAGCTAAACTATACTGATTTTAAGATAAAAATGAGGGATAGATAAAGTATGTTTTTTCCAACAAGTTTACATACGTGCATTGAGTCAGCGTAGTTCTACGTAGACCGCATTGCTTTTAAAGAGAGATTAATATTTACCTATATCCTAATTGCAAATTTAAATAAGTGAATTGGAAATTATTTTTGCAAATGTTGGGTAAACTGGGTACAGTCGTGCCAGTGTACGGTTCTGGCAGTCGTCATAAAAGCTAAACTATACTGGATTTGAGATAAAAAATAGGAAAAGATGAAGTATGTTTGTTCGAACAAGTTTACATTGTTGCATTGAGTCAGCGTTCTACGTAGACCGCATTGCTTTTGAAGAGAGATTAATATTTACCCATATAGCTTATACAAACTGCAAATTTAAGTAAGTAAGGTGGCAATTAATTTTTCAAATGCCCAGTAAACTGCATACAGTTGTGCCAGCATACAGTACTGACAGTAGTCATAAAAGCTTAACTGTACTGATTTTGAGATAAAAAAGAGGGAAAGATGAAGTATGTTTGTTCGAACAAGTTTCCATGATTCCATTGAGTAAAAACTCTACGTAGACCGCATTGCATATAAAGAGAGATTAATATTTGCCAATATAGCTTATGCAAATTGCAAATTTAAGTGAGTTGACATATATAAACGCTTTGACTCCAATAAGACTCCATTGCTTTTAAAGATTCAAAAGTAAGTTTTTGTTCGATTTCGAAGTTAATTTGTCAGTCGTAATGATGATATGGGTACGGTTGTGACAAATTTTGGGGGAACAATTGTGAAATATTTTTCTTGTTCTTCTCGTGTGAAGATAAAAGGAAATCTAACTTATCTAAGACAAGATACGAAAGAAAAAGGGAAAGGAATATTCGATTTAAGAAAAAAAGATTTCACAAAGATTTCTTGTTACCTTTGTTTAAAAAAATGTTTTGTTAAATATAAGCTTTGTTCAAATGATTATATTTTGTCATTCCATTTTAGCTAAGGTTTTTTATGCCTGTCACAACCGTCCTGAGCGTGTAGAACGTGCTTTTGTTCTAGACTATATATCCATAAATAACTGTTGTCATACAGACTTGCTAACAGCCAATTATTTTTACAAAGCTACTGTTTTTTCTCTGTGCAAACAAGAAAAGCAACACATCTATTATAAATTGATTACTATTATATTCCTAGAAACCAAACAAGCGTATAATATCCTTCATTCCAACAAACTGTGCTGTGATTTTTCAACAAGACGACGATCTTTTATCTCGTTTATCTTTCTGCAGTTCATCGACAACGCTCGTCGAGTAAACACCTTATCTGCATTGCAGTGTATTGCGTAATAGTGACGCATAGTGATTCATTTATATTCAAGTGATAGACGATTATTTCATCATGGTTTAATAATTGTTCTAGTACATTTTTTTTCAAATTTAGTGTTTAATTTATTTTTTTATAATTATATCGTGAACAGTTTTTTTTTTTTCTAATATTTCAAACTTGGATAAATCTAACTGTGCCCCTTAGGGGCTTAATATGGAAAATTTGTCAAACATCCGTGCTGTCGAGTCGAACAATATATTAAATGACGATTCGATGACAAATGCGGAATACGCAGTGCATCACCTACAACATAGTCAACCACAGATATCTCAAATAAATAATATTCAGTCAGCACCTTCGATGACAAATGCGGAATACGCAGCGCTTCAATTACAAAATCAACCACAGATATCCCAAATAAATAATATGCAGTCAGCACCTTCGATGACAAATGCGGAATACGCAGTGCTTCAATTACAAAATCAACCACAGATATCCCAAACAAATAATATTCAGTCAGCACCTTCGATGACAAATGCGGAATACGCAGCGCTTCAGTTACCAAACCAACCACAGATATCCCAAACAAATAATATTCAGTCAGCACCTTCGACCTCTTCGATGGATTCTTCAATGGATTCGGATTCAAATTTAAATCCCTGGCAAGTTGTGACAGGTGTAAAACGAAAACGTGCGATAAATGTAAGTGAGAATTCATTAAAATTAAACAATAGATTCAGCGCACTACAAAATGAATCCTCTAACTCCAGCTCTCAGCCTTCCATTATTAATAAAGCATTGCTACCACCGCCCGTATTTATTTATGGAGTGAATAATTTTAGAGAAATGGTTGATGTTTTTAACAACGTTATTGATAAAAATAAATACTCAACAAAAATTCTGGCTAATAACATAATTAAAATTAATGTGTCTTCGGCGGAAGACTTTAGAACATTCGTAGCTTTTTTGCGGAACAGAAAGATTGTGTTTCATACTTATCAGATTAAATCTGAAAGATCATACAGAGTAGTATTGAAGTACATACATTTCTCTACCGACAAAGAAGACATTAAACGTGAAATTGAAAAGCAAGGACATAAAGTACGTAATATTACTAATGTTTTGCATTTCAGAACAAAAACTCCGCTCAATATGTTTTATATCGACTTGGAACCAAACACTTATAACTCCACAATTTTTAATTTAACAAAAATATTAAATCAAATAATACATTTTGAGCCACCCCAAAGGTCAACCATCGTACAATGCAGTAGATGTCAATTGTACGGGCATACAAAAGCATATTGTAACCGGCTTTATGTCTGTGTCAAATGCGGAGATAACCACATAACATCTAAATGCACTAAGCCAGCTGAGACTGCAGCAGTTTGTGCCAACTGCTTTGGCCCACATCCTGCAAATTATAAAGGATGCCCATACTATCAAAAAGTGAGTAAAGTCAAAAATTCTGCAAACAATACTTCTCCAGTAAATAATAATCACCAATCGAATAATAGAAATATAAATTCTGCTAACAATAAAACCTACAGAATCGCCACCACTAATCATTTGTCATATGCCCAGGCTATGAAAGGTCAACAATCGAATTTAAACAACTCACCTGTTTCTCAAGAATCTACTTTAGTTCAATTTTTAAATGAATTTAAAGCTATGTTCAATCAACTAATGCAACAAAACTCGATAGTATTAAATATGCTATCGACCATCATCAATAAATATAAATAATGGCTAAATTCATTAGAATATGCTTATGGAACTCAAACGGTTTAACCCAACATAAGAACGAGATGAATCTTTTTTTAATAGAAAATAAAATTGATATCCTTTTAGTGAGTGAAACCCATTTCACTCAATATTCAAATCTATATATTCCTCACTATAACCTCTACCATACTCAACATCCAGATGGTACTGCACATGGAGGTACAGCAATTATAATAAAATCAAACATTGTGCACTACGAGTTAGAAAAATACTCCAAGGAATTTTTACAAGCAACTTCAGTAACCGTAAAACTTCTATCATACGACCTTACCATCTCTGCTGTCTATTGTCCTCCACGTCATTCAATAACCAGTGATCAATTTTATGAATTTTTTGAGTCCTTAGGATCCAAATTCTTAGTAGGGGGGGATTTTAATAGCAAACATACTCATTGGGGATCTAGGCTAATAAATCCCAAAGGAAGACAAATGTTTAATGTTATTCAGCAACACAATTATTTGTGCTTGTCCACTGGTTCTCCAACGTATTGGCCCAGCGATCCCAGAAAGCAGCCTGATTTATTGGATTTTTTTATAACTAATGTTATAAACCCATCTTACGCAGAAGTATATTCTAGTTATGATCTTTCTTCCGACCATTCGCCAATAATAGCCAGTATCAGTTCAACGTATTTGAATTTTTCTCGCAACCCAAGATTTTGCAACAACAAGACAAACTGGGAAATATTTCGTACTAGAGTTGAAAACAATATAAATCTTCAAACAAGGTTGAAGACTGAGACAGAAATTGAAACTGCAATCGAAATACTTAATAAAGTTATTCTTGAATCATCTAGTTTTGCAACACCTGATATTGCAAAATCGTCTCATTCAGGTATATCATTGGAGATTAAAAGGTTAATAGCCAATAAAAGGAAAGCCAGGCGAAAATGGCAAAACAGCCACACACCCCAAGACAGAAATATTTTTAATAATCTGAACAATAAGCTCAAAACTAGGCTTAAAGAATTAAATGATTCTAGTTTCGCCAACTACGTGTCTAACCTCAATCGCTTTGACAATTCTATTTGGCGTCCCATTAAGTCTAGAAATAAGCCGTGCATCAGAAATCCACCTATACGAAATGATGCAGCCGGTTGCTGGGCTAGAGATGACAAGGAAAAAGCAGAACTTTTTGCTGAGTATCTTAGTTCAGTTTTTCAACCGCATGCAGCTGAATCTAATACATATAACTTGCACCAACAGCCTCGCACACCACACACTTCTGTCAACTTCAAGAAAAGATTTTACTCTCTGAAGAAGATTGTTTCAGTAATTACTAAACTGGATAGTAAAAAATCTCCTGGGATTGATAATATTTCATCCAAAATGTTAAAAGAATTACCAATTAAAGCGTATATCTTCATAACATACATATTTAATTCAATGCTGAGATTGGAGTACTGGCCTAAGTCTTTTAAAATATCCGTTATCAAAATGATACCCAAAAATGGAAAAGATTCAAGTATGGTTACGTCCTACAGACCAATTAGCCTTCTACCCATTCTGTCGAAGGTTTTTGAAAAACTACTGCTTGAAGATATAGTAACCGAATCTAACATACTACCTGATCATCAATTTGGATTTCGCAAGCAGCACTCTACAATCCAACAGTGCCACAAAATCGTGAATTTAATTCATAAAACTTTCGAATCCAAACAATACTGCTCAGCAGTGTTTCTCGATGTAAGCCAGGCCTTTGATAAAGTATGGCATGAAGGACTTTTAGCAAAAATTAAATGGTTGCTGCCGCCTTGCTTTCACAAAATTTTAGAATCGTACCTAACTAACAGATGGTATAAAGTTAGAAATAATTGTGAATCATCATCACTTTTTCCCATTAAATCAGGTGTTCCGCAAGGAAGCGTTTTGGGCCCTTTTCTGTACCTTACATATACTAGTGATTTTCCAACCATGGCGAGCTCTACCACTGCTACTTTTGCTGATGATATTGCGATTTTGGCTAGCAATGAAAATCCTACTCTTGCTTCCAATATCCTACAAAATCATCTCAATGAAATAGAAACCTGGACAAAAAAATGGCGCATCAAAATTAATGATACGAAGTCAACTCATATTACCTTCACACTTAATAAGTCAACTTGTCAAGCTGTGTACATAAATGAAAGACAAATACCAACCAAAGACACAGTCAAGTACTTGGGTATTCACATGGATCGCAGATTAACCTGGAAGCCGCACATCGTAGCCAAAATAAAACAAATTAAACTTACACTCTCAAAATTAAATTGGCTTATTGGTCGTAGATCAAAATTATCATTAGATAATAAGCTTCTAATTTATAAGACCATAATCAAACCTGTATGGACGTATGGAATCCAACTGTGGGGATGTTGTAGCAAATCAAATGTGGGACTTGTTCAACGTTTGCAATCTAAAACACTACGGACGATTACTGATGCCCCGTGGTTTGTCAGCAACAAAATCATACACGATGACCTCAACATCCCTTTCGTAGTGGATGTCATCAAGAATATCAGTACTGGACATCATGCTAAAATTCTTGAACATCCTAATGCAACTTTGGCTCATCTGTTCGATAATCCACCTATAAGAAGACTACGCAAGAAACAGCCTATAGACCTAATGTAAAAAAATTGTTTTCCATAGTCAATTGCTTATTGGAGCAATTACTACAATTTTTTTTTCTTTTGTTTCTTTTTACTTTCTTTATTTTTTTTTTCTTCTATTTTTTTATCTATTTTTATTTATTTATTTATTATTATTATTGTTATTTTTTTTTTCATTTATTTTTGTGATTATTATTATTATTATTATTATGTGTAATTTAGCCATATAACTCATAGGGTATGTAAATAACTCTGATTGTTATATAATATGAAAAAAAAAAAAAAAAAAAAAAAATCTTTCTGCAGTATTTTCCGATAGATTTTCAAACAATACGTGACACGATGCTTCATCCAATTCGTGCTCATTCAATTTTATATAATAGATCACAACAACGGATCGCAGGATACAACATTCGATATATATGAGAAGAGATTTTATTATAAATAGGATAGATATACTGAATCCTGAAGTTTTGCTCCGTTTAATATTATTATGGGCAAAACATTAATATCAATCAGTCGAACACAAAAGCCAATCGTTAAACTTTGCCACAATTATGTTGAAGTATAATATGCAATCAAATATGGTATTGTGATGATTACGACAATATTATAAGCATTTCCATTGACATTTCATAGACGAGGCCATAAATATTCAATTGAATGGATTGTATTATGATTATGATAAATTCATCGATTTGTGATGAATGAGATGTGACAATGATTAAATTTAAATCAGTGCTTTTGTAGTTGATGCATATTGCAATTTGATATTGATAGCGAGTAATTTTTGATGCTTGAATTTAGTTAATCCTATTGATGTAAAGTTCACATTATTGTAATGTGTTATTTGTTATTCAAAACCCAGTTTGCATATAGAACAACAAAGTCAAGGGTTTGAAAAGTTATAGCAAAATAACGCATTTACCCAATTAAATATTTTATACATCAAAGCAAATCAAGACTGTATTATTTGGCTTGGCCAATCAGGAAAAACACTTGAAATTTTGTTCAAAACATGTGTCAGACATATGAGACTGACACTGCAAGTCAAAAGAAAGTTTTAATACATGGTCTATGTCAGTCATATATGTGTCACATGAATAATAGTGTTTTTCTTGAACTTTGTCATTTTTTTAAATTTATTGATACATTAAATTTTCTTGATACGTTTATAACTTAAAAAAAATCGAATAATATTACCATGGCTAAGTTTCAAATTTGTAAAGATAATTTTTAGTGAATTTAATATTACAAATTTTCAAATATCATTAGTACTGAATTTCATATTCCAAATTTTAAAAGATGTTTTCACGTTTTATAGAATGTGTGAGTGAAAAGGATGGATAAGTAATAACATGGAACTCAATATTGTACAAAAATGTGTTTATAATAAAACATTATAAACGGGTTTAAAAAAGGTTTTGTACATAGGGTATTCAAGGGTCCAAGCCTATATTCAATTTTAAGGTTTTAGTTTTGTGTATAAATAAAATGAAGTTCGATATATTTATTCTTTATACTTCTGATCGAGTAGTGAATTCAAATATAAATATTCCTCGTTCAACCATAAATTGGTACTATTTTCTAAATCAATACTCTAAAAATATTTCTCCGATGCAAGAGTAAAAATTATTCAGGTCGTATTGAACAAACTTCGTCGAAAACCATTACATTCTCTGCATTTTCTCCACCGGAACTCCAGAGGCATATATTTCTTCGCAAGTAAATCATGAAACGTAGAATATTTTAAGAAGCAGTTATTTGAAAGGCACCAGATACGCCGTGCATCTTCTTGTATTTCCGGATATCTTACGTACCTCTTGAGAAACATACATATTTTCAGAAATACGTAATTTTTTACTACATATGCAAAAGCTTTTTAGCTCTTTTCTCTGGCTCCATTCCAAACTGTTAGGAAATCGTACACGTTAAATGGCCGCAAGAAAGGATAGTTTAGGAAGAGAAATGATGGCGATTTTTTTTTCGTTTTGAATTGCTTTAATCTAACCCGCATATTACTAGGACGTTGATTTGTTGATAATGGATATAATGATTATAAAATATAACATTCCAATAGCTGATGTACAACTAAATTTATGATAGAAAAGGATACAGGCTACAGACAAAAATATTTTTTTTGCGCATCGTGGATTATTGATAAAGAACATGTGCTATAACCATCTTTATTCCCGAACTCGATTCCAATCTTGGTCAACTTGGTATCAAGTAGTTAACACCAATTTTTTTACTTAAAATTATAATTCTCAAATATTGTCTCGAGTGAACATAGTTCTTGGGGGGCATTGCTGCAGCATTAGCGCATAGGACAAGTAATTCTTTAGTATTTAGCTTATAGGAAAAATAGTTTTGATTGAAATTATAGTTGTGCTCTTAGAGAGACCCAGTAATTAGAAGGTAATAAAAAATACAAAAGTTTAAGTTTAAAAAATTACATTATAGTCGGTAGTTATATTTTATGGCATATCAACTGATATTATTAACAAATACTATGAAAATATTACGTATACTCAATCAGATAATAAAAACAATATTTTTATTAGAAGGTAAAAGTTAAGAAGTTAATAGTGCGAAAAATGGGTGATAACGACTTTTTTTTCTTTTTTGAATTAATAATGACTTGGTTCTTATCTTTTTTGATTAGTCTTGAAAATATATCATTTTATATTTTAGTAACTACAGTGAAAATAATTCTCAAGCTGAAAACTAGAAGATGCAATTGCCAATTTAGCCTATTGTTTATGAAAGAACTTTATATGTTAACTGTATAAAGTAATCATTTTATTATTCAATTTTATTACAAAGAACTAGATGGTGACACCCATTTGACTAACACAATAATTAATTTTGCTATAAAAAAAACTTACGATATAACAATTTAATACAATTGAGCAACTAGTAATTAAAGATTAAACTATATTACTTACTTGAATTGAATTGATTGATGAATCAATTTTCTTATAGATACAATATATTTAATATGTGTTAGAAATTTATTATTTATATAATGACAAATAATTTCAAGAGAATTTGTAGTATGAATCATGGCTAATACTGAAGTGATCTAAATTAAGATATAAAATTTTTGATGATGTGCATCTAATAATAATGCATTTGTGGTTTTGTGTGTCATCCAAATTTCAAATGTTCTCAAATCACCAAGAACGATTTTAATTCAAAACTTCTGCTAAATATTATAATATTAGTATTTAATTGACATTGAATTTTTATTGGGCGTTTTTTGTCGATATGGATCATCTTTGAAAATTAATTTATTTTTTGATACATGATTTTTACGATGTAAAATATTACTTCTTAATTGATTATTATATTAACAAATTACACGCTTTTATCCATACTAAGTATATCATAACCTCTTTAAATATTTAATGGTTTTATGAGTAATCTAATTAATCATAATTTATAAAACAAGAAAAATGAAATATTTTATTAACATTTATTAATTATTTGTCTTGTAGTTCTATTTATATTTTTTGTGATTAATATTCACTGTTCTGTTTTGTTATTTCTTTAGGTTTGTTCTGTCAAAAATCTCAAGTAATGGGAATGAGTAACAAAACCTATTAAATCAAGTATTATCATAAATATAGGTATAAATAACATTATAGAGTACATTCATTAGTTTCTATTATTATCATTACCATAAATATAGCTACAAATAATAATATAGAATAGATTGATTAATAATTAACACTCTGGTTTTATTTGAATTTTACTTATAATCAACACCTACTTCAATTTAGGTGTTACAAGTCTACTCTCTATAAAACCCATTCCCTAGCAATGGGTTGAGAGTAGTAAGTGGGTTGGCTAAACGAATTAACATGTTTACCACTAGTTCCGAATTGCTTTCAATAAATGAACTGATTCGATTGAACGAGGTCTCATTTAGAATAGTTTCGTTCTTCCAACATTCAACTCTATAGGATTTGCATAGGAATTTTGGATAAAAATTGAGGTTTTAGAGGAAAACTTTGTAGAAGAATTTATTCTAGTTTTGTATGTTTATTGTAAAACTTAAGCAGAATTTTATTATTAGTTGAAAATATATATATTAAAATGATTTGATTTAATTTTTAAATTATTTTACAACCAGGGTGTATTATTCATAATCTTTACCAGCTATGAAGTGTTTGCTTTAATCAGATTATTAACACGTTAAAATGCTGTTTGTTTTTTTATTTTATATGACTTTTTTTAAAATATCATACAGTTGTGTTAATTTTCAGCTAATATTATGATGACTACAAAATTCTGGAATTTACTTCAGCTCCATATTACCACAAACAGTACTAAAACAATATTTTTTCTAAATAATGCAAATTTTTGAATTGAAGTTTGGTTTGGATAGAATGAATCAAAATAATTGATATGTATATGTTTTACATGATGTTTGTAATGATTCATACATATTATTGCATGCAATTTATTTACCTCATAATTAAATTTATAATTTTTTGTGTAAAACTGTTTTAGAGACCTAATTTGGATCACACTTGATTAAATTTTTCATGACTATATGAATCCAAATATGGACTTGTTTTTATTTAATATAAAATAATACAAACTCTTCAACAGATAACCAGTAACAATGTTTATAATGAATCATTATCATATATTGCTTATATTGTTTATGAGGTTAAGAATTATGCCAAGGACATTTGCAACAATACGGTACTAAAGTTCATTTTTATTTATCAGAAATAAAATTTCCTATAAAAATATCTAACATAACAAGTTTCTTATTTTTAGAAATTTCTGCAAAATTTTAGATTAACTTTATGAATTATATTTTGATTGAAAGAAATCTGATAAAGCAAAGATTGATATGCACGTGGTGTTATTACGTAAAGAAGTTTATGTGCGTATGTAAAATTAAGTACAATTTAATGCACTTCCTATATTATTTATTATACATTCAAAGATCAATAACTAGTTCAAAGTTCAAAGTAGTTCAAAGATTTTATTCATTAACTTTGACCTTTGGAAGCAATTGTGAACTTCAATGAAAATACTTCAAAAAACCCATAATAATAATTTTTTGTATATTAATTTTTTATGATTTTATGGTGCAGAACAGAATAATATATATAGTGAAATAAATAAATACTAGTTATATATCGAGCACGCATAATATACTATTTTATAAAAAAATAAATGTATATATCATGTTTCATTTTTTTATTTTCAAAGTCTGAACTTTACAGAAGAAAATTCTGGCTCTTATAAGAGCAATTTGAATCATGATGTCTCCTATATACTATTTTATGTGAATTTTTTATTATACCTTCTGATATTATTTTTGGTGCTAGTTGCCTTGGGTCTTTCCATTAGGTGACATATACTAATAATTAATATGTTGTAATTTTATTCTCACTAAAATAACTGAAAATATTTTTGTTCATACGGCCCTGAACTGATGCTCAGTAATATATCTTTAGACTTATGACCTATTGACCTTTTTGATTTCTCACATCATGCAGCATTTCTGATGATTTTATCATAATTTTTATAATATTTACCGCCAATTAGGAATTTCATGAATTAATCTTAATTCTGGTTTCAGTTCTATAATTATAACAATTTCATACTCAGAAATTCATACTAATTCGATTTTTTTATTATGTTGCCAACTTAAATATCATAATTTGAGTATTTAGTAAACCATCAAATTTAATTTGTCTATACTTTTATATATATTATACATTTTATATAAGAATAAAACTTAAAATTTAAATTAGTTAATATTATTTAAAGTTAATATTACTATTTTTTTTCAAAATTTATATTATGAATGAATATTCGTGGTAGGTTTTTCTTTTCTCAATATTTATCATATATACATATATATATATATATATATATATATATATATATATATATATATATATATATATATATATATATGACCTCAAAAACATTGTCAGACAGTAAAAGGTTTTCGTGATAACCCATTTTCTTTGATATCACTTCCAATACAATATGAGACGTCAATATCATTGTCATAGATATGTCAATTTATGACATATTTCAGATTCTATATTTTTTGGCAATCCATAATTGCTTACCATATTTTGTTCTTTGATATTTCTCTCTGAAACAAACGTTTATGAAAAATAATCAACATACTTATGCTTGCTACTCTTCACTTTTTCTAGTTTTTTATGTAAAACTTTAATGAAAATATAAAGTAAGTCTGAAGTAAAAGTCTGTAAGTAAAAAAATTGAAGTTATCACCAAATGATATTATTAACAAAAATGGTAAAATGTTTTAAAATAAAACTTTCTATTTAGAAATCTTAACCAAATTTCAATCAAAATTCGTTACTACTATTTAATTTATATTCAAACATTTACATTGTGCCAAATTCACTGTGATAAAATGACGGACCTGCACAGTTCTGTTTACTGCAGCGACCTGCATAGTAGCTATGACAATGTTACAGGATGATTTACATATCCAACCAAAATAATTTTTTTTTTAATATTCTTCAAGATCCTATTGAAAAACGCCTGTTCTTACCCCTAGGAGAAATATATATGTATAATATTTAACTTCCCATAGGGTAAGTTATGGTAATCGTCTAAACATCGAAAAATTACTTTTTTGAATTTCATAACGTTTCAGAGGTTTCTGAACACTTTGGCATACCTTAGGAAAAATTGATGTGTGTGTCTGTGTGTATGTGAGTGTATGTATCTGTTGATACAATTTTTCGCCCACGTTTTTGTGAGCACGAATCAACCGATTTGAATGATTCAAAAAATATTTGATTCCTGGTGATAAAGAGATGTGCTAATTACATTTTGGCAAAAACAGGTCCAGCCGTTTTGGATATAAGGAGCAAAAAGGGCATAAAATGGAAAACATCTTACTTATTTTTGAATATATAAAATCATTTGGATTTCAATTTTAATGTACAATTTCTAAAAACATGTAAAATTTCTAAAAACATGTAAAATTTCTAAAAACATAAAAGAATTCTCTAAAGTTTCATAACGGTACGGTGCCTTAAGACACGATGCCATGCACCACTATTTTTTTATATTTTATTACCAAATAAAGATCATCAACCTCAAAAAACCCTAATCATAGTAAACATTCTCAAATTCCTTATCACCCCAAATTCATTACAAACCAAGTGTTTACGGCACTTAATTACATAAATAGAGGCGTTTCCGATTTATCTGTTCGCCGAATAACAAACGCACACAGTTCGATTGTCAATGTTTCCACATAAATCATTCTTAGAATTCGCTATTCGGCTTATAATATATTATTAGCAGATAGCGTATTTATATGAACACCCACTGGGATCGTGGTAAAGTCGGCCAGACATAGTCAGTTGCATGTGCTGGTGAGATAGTGAAATATTCCTCCTGGGGTGGATATAGAGACCAGTCTCCAGTCTCCAGTCTCGACAAGTTCTTATATTTAAGAGACGACGACGATCTTGGCAATATCTTCAGAGTCGGAAACCAATTGTGTGCTTCTTTGCGGCTAAAAGAATTGAATTGACCAGAACTGCAAGTGAACTTTTGTCAAGTGGAGCCGAAAGTTTAGTCGCTGTGTGTTTTGTGTGATTTCTGTAAAGGTCAGTGGTTGAGATTTTTAGGTTTTGTAAAAGTTGGATTTAAGAGTTGGGTTTGTAAAGATTTATTACACGAATATAAAAATTTATCATATTAATTAAATTT
>NW_020537644.1:0-19153 GCF_003426905.1 Ctenocephalides felis
TTAAGTAAAAATGTAAGTAATTTTTATATATATATTTTTTCAATATTGAAATATTGATGAACCGTTATACCATAAATAATGTTTTATGTAAAAAAAAATAATTTTGGACATAAGATAATTGATGTCTGGTAAACATAACACTGACATTAGATTTTGACGTAAGATTTAACATATATCAGAGCATTTAAGGAATATTCTAGTGTAGAAATTCAAAAAAATTTTTTACTTCTGTTCCATATTTGCAAATCTTGCAAAAATATGTGTACGAAAGAATTTTTAAAATTTAAATTATTTTCGGAAATACACCTGCTTGACCACTATAAACCTCTTTTTCGCGAAATTTTAATGTGTTTTTTCTCAAACCGTCTTTTTCAATAAGATGCCCACGATTTCTCGACTTTTACTGAACCGATTTACTTGAATATTTCAGAGAATCTTCTTCATAGACATCTCTCGAGCATATACTAAACTCATCCCCAAATTTCAATTTTTACTATTTTTAAAAAAATCGTGAAACTCAAAGTGGTAAGAAGAATTATATATTTTTTCAAACTATCTACTTGAAATTTTCAGAGAATTTTCTTTATAGACTTCTTTCTTACGTATACTAACCTGATACCCAAATTTCAATTTTTACTATTTTAAAAAATCGTGAAACTCAAAAAGTGGTAAGGAAAATTATATTTTTTTCAAACTATTTACTTGAAACTTTTAGAGAATCTTCTTTATAGACTTTACTCTGGCGTATATTTGCCTCATCCCCAAATTTCAATGTTTACTATTTTGGAAAAATTCGAGAATACCTTAAAGTGGTAAAAAAATGCTATTTTTTTTCAAACAGTCGCAATTATGTAAAAAAAAAAAAATTAACTTAATTCTAGTATATGCATTTTTTTCTTTTCGGAAAAGAGCTAAAAGCGTGGACATGGTCACGTGTCAATTTTTTAGGACCTCCCCACCTCAACAATTGCTAATTTTTGAAATTATTTACATTTTTCTTTTCACATATTTATGTCTGTGCACTGATAAATAAATTATAGAAAAAATGGTAGTAAAAGAAACGGATTGCCTTTTATATAGAATATTTTAAAATTGCCCTAAAATTCATACTTCTACATTAGAATACCCTCTTAAATATAAATTGTCATTAAATTAAAATTTATAGAATTAAAATTCAGTTTTTATATTAAAAATTACTAATTTTTTGGTAAAAATAAAGCAGACTTTACATTTTAATTAAGCAAAATTTAACATAAATCAGCATTTGAGTACAAATTTCAAGTAAATTGGTACTTCTTTGATGTTACCCATAGATATTAAATTTTTCTCAATAATAAGTTGTTTTTTGTTATTTTTTTCGTTACTCCTACATATATACATAATTACTATTATGTATCATTTTAACATAAAGGAAAAATATTGAATTTAGAAAACTTGCTAACTCTTTGTCTATTTATTTGAATTCTTCTTCTTTAAATTTCTTTAAATTATTAATAAACGTATAACATTTCTTTAAATTTTGATATTAAACAAAATATACTTAAAGTTTGGAAATTTGATTTGCGTCTTAATATACAACTTTATGTTTTTACTTTCATATTTTTTTTTGCTTTTTAACGCTTCAGGCTGTGGATTTAATTTTTTTTATAAGTTACTCGATTCATATAGAGACCTATCATATATATATTATAATATATATATATATTATATATATATATATATATATATATATATTAATTGTTTAATATGAACAAAACAGCACTCAGATTTGTTTAACACAACAACTTTATTTTATGATTACAGACGTTTCGAGACCATGGTGTGTCTCATCCTCAGTGTAATTTCAAAAACAGTTACTTATATACTACACATTCTTTAATAATTTATTTAAATTTTATTTAATTTTTGGTATACACAAAAACACCAACTATTCCTTGCAATGCTTGACACAGAATAGTTGGTGTTTTTTGTATACCAAAAATTAAATAAAATTTAAATAAATTATTAAAGAATGTGTAGTATATAAGTAACTGTTTTTGAAATTACACTGAGGATGAGACACACCATGGTCTCGAAACGTCTGTAATCATAAAATAAAGTTGTGTTAAACAAATCTGAGTGCTGTTTTGTTCATATTAAACAATTAATATATATATATATATATATATATATATATATATTACTATCATTACCTCTAGAAGTTTTATACGAGCCTCGTCTGCCCAATCCTTGACTCGTTGACCTGCTAGGTGCATCCTCAGGAGATTCTAATCCAAAAATAATTACCAGATCAGTTTTTTTTTTCAATTGATGTATAATAAAATAAGAAATGTATTATTATATTATTGTTATATAAAAACAAATACAGCAAAAATAAAACAATGATGTGAGAGAAACGAGAGTTGTTGATTTACCTCGATAAGACAGGCTGTCTTGCGAGCCCCTGTAGTAATCCCTCCTGATGGTGCCCCCAGATTGACTTCCTATGCCTTACGAGGGACAAAACAAAACAAAAATAAATAAAAGCAAACTAAAAAAATTGAGTGTTATACATGTTACTGTGGAAAGTAACTACAGGCCTATTAAAACACTAAAGGAACTTCCTAAAATATTGATAATTAGCAGTCTGAACATACACCGTGCATGTCCTAATCTCAATTAACATATAATTATTTCAATAAATTCGTGCCTTATTAAAAAAAAAAGCACATTTATCAGATATAGAACTTTGAGTTTTGTGGTAAAATAGACTAATGTTATGGCAATGCTGTGTTAGGCTCCGTTTTTCATATAAAATCTTACCAAAAATGTCAAAATGCTATGTTATTCTGTGCAGTCAAACGTCAACATGTAGGAAGTTAGATTTTATGTATAAAACCGCCTGGCTGCACGGCAACCGCGTAGCTTTTTGACAGCTTTTAGTACCAATTTTATAAGTTATTTATAAGCCATAACATTGATATGGTATTATATGGCAATATTGATCCATTTATTACTATCGAAAATCTCTAAATTTTACACACTTAATGAGCAGTAGATTAAATATGGCCTGTAGTTTCATATAAATGCAATTTTTATAAATAAAAAGCAGTGCAAAAGGGTTCATGAACAAAAATATAAACAAATATAGATATATACATGGTGCTAATAATAGAAGGGAATTATTAGAAGATAAGAAGATTAGTATAATTTCTGAGTGGGAATTATAGCTTTCCAAATCCTCCTCCCACAAAGTAATACCTAAAGGCTGTTTTCGAGGGTAAGAAACAAACAGAGGTTTTAGTCGGTATTAGGAAATGCGGTATTCCGGAATACCAAGAATTAAATTGGATATAATTTTGTTAAATTATTATTTAAAAAATAACTTATTGTTTTTTTTTATTGTTTAGTTGAATATAGTTGTAGTTGTATATATAATTTTTTATATTTGTATTAGTAACTTTCATTTTTTTCTACATTTGTTTAAGATTACCGAAATACCGGTATTGAAATTTTTTATTTATCGTTATTGCATTCCCTAGTCGGTATTATACCCAAGCGGTACTAATTCCGGCATATTCAGACAAAAGACTTAGTCTGGGATGCACAAATGCATTTCCTTCGCCACCAAAATAAAGCTTGGTATTAATAATGGACTTTTTGAGACCATCAACTTTTTTTTTAACTAGATCAACATCGTATAAAAAAATCAAAATGTATATTAACAAATTACTTATTTAATATGCACAACTAGTGTAACCGCCTAAAAACAAATGATTTTTGGGAATTTATATCAAAAAAAACTTTATCAATCATTTCAAAATTTTAAGAATATATTTATACATTTTTTAAGAATACATAGTAAAATTTTTGAAGAAAAAAATTAAATATTTATTAAGTTATCGCCGATCTCCAACGGCGCGACAAAAAAAAGGCCTTTCACTGCTGCAGTGATTCCGGCCTTCTACGTGGATGAAATTAAAAAAATTATTATTCAACTATATATATATATTGTCTGTAAAATGACCTACGATAGAAAAAAATCAAACATTGACAAAATAGTGGCGTTTAAAAAAAAGTTGAATTTTACCCAAAAATTTGTCGTTTTTGGACTGCCAAAATTCGATTTTAGTTCCGATCAAAAAATCGTTAGTTCATTTTACGGAGAAGTATATATAGAACATGTGAAAAAAATTTGATAGTGATCGGATCATTTGTTTTTGAGTAACCGCTGCAGACAATTCGGAAAATGCTGTTTCGATAAAAACGCGTTTAAAGATAAAATGATCGTTATACTATATACTATGTATATACTCTTTAAATGGCTGTGACTCAAAAACTATTTAAGATATCGATTTAAAATTTTGGTATGTTATTTTTAAAGGTATAACCTATCGAAATATGGAAAAATTGAAAATTAGATTTTTTGATAATTTCACACTAGTTGTGCCCCTTGAATTATAATTCACTATTTATTCATTTAATAAAAAAATCCGCCAGGCTGATGCATCTTTACAAAAAAAAAGTTCAAAAATGAAAAAAGTTTCCTTTCTATTATCCCGAAAAGTTTTTGATTTAAACCTCTTGTTTGAACAACAGATCTAATAACGCAAACCTCTATGAATTATCATTACCACCATGTATATCATCTTAATCCACATAAAAAATTGCTCACCAAACAAACCAACAAAACTATCATATATACATTTATTACCTGACAGATTACTGCTCGATCCCTTCTTCCCCCGACTGTTGACCAGTGCCAAACTATCAGATATTTCCTGAGAATCGATATGTATTGTCTTAGGACGTTGTCTAGGTTTGCCACCGGCTGCGCTGCCTATCGTGGAACTACTCGAGCTATTAGTTTTGGTTCGAGCCTGGGTGTCGTGCTGGTCTGGTTGGCGGCGTTCAATGGCGTCGTGATCTTCAGAGAGTGCATGAGCTCGTTCTTGTCTATCACCTTACCCTGGGGGAAGAGGATAGAGGAAAATTTAATCGAGAATTAACTAGTGGTGTATGGCATCGTGCCTTAAGGCAAATTGCTGTAACTTCCCGTACCAAAAATTATTAATTTTTTAAAACGACTAACAGTTTTGAAAAAAATCACTGAAAAAATTAGATTTTTAAGAAACTATAAATTTTTGACAAAAATTTACTTTTTTTGAAAAAAGACTTTTTGAAGAAAATTTATTTTGAAATATTTTGGAAATTCTGAACTTTTTTTCAAAGCAATCGTACTGCTTTAAGACGAATGCATAGAGACTTGCATAGAGACGAAATATCGAAGCGTCGCCGTCTAACGCATAAACATTGGTACGGAACCCAATGTAATGTAAACAAAATTTATACTTATTGTTAAAATCTCTATAAAATATCTGATAATTTGATGTGCATATGTCTAATGATCATTTTTGACCGCTAGATGGCATTTTTGTTTACTTTTTTTACTAGATCTCCTAAACTGCTAGACCTGCCTTCATGAAAATTTGACCAATTCTTCATCTTGTCAATACAAGTAAAATGCTTTTTGAATTTCAAAATCGGACGCTCCGTTCTCTTAAAAACGGGGTTACCGTTTTCGCGCACTTTTTGCCCCGTATCTTCGGAACGACTAGACCTGCCTTCGCCAAAAACTAATCAACACGTCTCCTTATCAATACGAATCGAATGTTTTTTAAATTATTCAAATTGCTTCATCCGTGTTCCCGAAACCGTGGACGAAATTTGTATCCGAACACACACACATACACGCACACACACATACACACACACATACATCCATTTTTTCTAAGGTATGCCAAAATGTTCAGAAGGTTTCGAAACGTAAAGATATATAAAAAATCATTTTCGATTTTTTTGTGATTACTATAACTTGCTCTACGGGAAGTTAATCATAAATAAATTTATCTCCAGAACTTTAACAATCGTCATTTCATTTCGAATTCAATTTCAAAAAAAAAGTTGCCTAATTTGCATAAAATTGAAAAAATACTCCCGTATAGTCACAGTCTAAACGCATTTGCAAATAATTCTGTGCGACATTTTCACTTATACTGTGCTTAGCTTGGCTACATTTTCACATTTTTCAAAAGTTTTCGTTTTCACAAAATTGGAAAAGTGCTCCAGTACATAAACAGTCTAAACGCACTTGGGTAAACATTTGTACCAGAGTGGCGCTTAGACTGTGCTTAGCATGTGTAATTTTTTGATTTGAATTTTTAATCCCAAAATTACAAAAATATTTTTTGAAAAAAAAAATTAAAAACAAAATTTTTTTCCAAAAGCAATTATTTTGTTGAAACAAGCAGAAAGTTTTTTAGATCATTCAAACTGGACGCTTAGTAATCTCAAAAACTGCCATTTTTTTAACATTTAGCTCTGTATCTCCAAAACAGCTGGGTCTACCTTTGCTAAAAACTAATAACCACTTTTCCCAATCATTACGAATCGAATATTTTTTGGATCATACAAATTGGATGATCCGTTTTCTCAAAAACTCAATTTGTATTTTCTGCACTCTTTGCTCCGTATCTCCGTAACGGCTGGACCTGCCTTTGCCAAAAACTAATCAGCACATTTCCCTATCAATAAGAATCGAATGTTTTTTAAACCATTCAAATCGGTTGATCCGTACGCCCGAAAACGTGGACAAAAAATTGTATCCATACATATACACACACATCCATTTAGTTTCTGAGGTATGCCAGTAAAATGTTCAGAAACCTTCAAAACGTCGAGAAATGCAAAAATCTTCATTTTCGATTTTCGGCCCGTTACTATAACTGCCCTACGTCATGTTAAAATAAAAAAAGGGTGGTCTTTCTATTATTACCTCTCTCTCGGCCTCCTCAATAGCCTTCTTCAACCTATGCCTGTCCAAAATTTCCTGCCTCCTCCTGGCTTGTTCTTCTTTCCGCCTCGATTTTTCCTCTTCGGCAGCCCTCTCTTTTTCTTTTTCCCTCTCCAAATCAGCTTCCCGTTTGGCCCTGTCCTCATCCTGCTTCTGTCTGCGCCTTAAGGAAAGTAGCATAATCTTTTCTTTCTTTCGTTCCATTTCGTCAACAGAATCCTGGAAAAAATATACAAACTAGTTATAAGAATTCTACAAAAACAATGTGTTTGAGAATATTTTTTGTAAGACCTACCGGATCAGGGTTGGCAAGATCAGTTCCTATAATGAGTGCGGCTGGTGTAGGTTGATCGTGACTTTTATCTCGATTCGCATCGATTTGATTTGTATTCCTATTAGGCTCGGCACTTAAAGTTTCTCTCTGTAATTATAAATATAACAATTTAGTAAAATCCAAATATACATAATACTTTTTTTATCATCTCACCTTATCCCTTACAATAACTCTTTCCCTGTCCAATTCAGCAGCCAGCATCTCCACGTCCTTATTGAATTTATCATTAGTTTTGGTTTCCATTTGATGCGTATTGTTGTTCTGCAAATTGTTATTATTACTATGCTGTTGACTTTGTGTTGTCGAAGGTGTTCTTTTGGCTCTGAGTGGAGGTTTTGGTCGTTTAGGCTGTTTGTTGTCGTTGTCTTCGAATGATATATAGAAACCTGAAAATAAAAATGATAATTTTATAGTTTATGATCTACAATACGCTCAGATGATCTAGAACACTCTCAGACAGACTGCAGGACTCTGAGACAGACTGCAGGACTCTGAGACAGAATGCAGGACTCTGAGACAGAATGCAGGACTCTGAGACAGAATGCAGGACTCTGAGACAGAATGCAGGACTCTGAGACAGAATGCAGGACTCTGAGACAGAATGCAGGACTCTGAGACAGAATGCAGGACTCTGAGACAGACAGCAGGACTCTGAGACAGAATGCAGGACTCTGAGACAGAATGCAGGACTCTGAGACAGAATGCAGGACTCTGAGACAGAATGCAGGACTCTGAGACAGAATGCAGGACTCTGAGACAGAATGCAGGACTCTGAGACAGAATGCAGGACTCTGAGACAGAATGCAGGACTCTGAGACAGAATGCAGGACTCTGAGACAGAATGCAGGACTCTGAGACAGAATGCAGGACTCTGAGACAGAATGCAGGACTCTGAGACAGAATGCAGGACTCTGAGACAGAATGCAGGACTCTGAGACAGAATGCAGGACTCTGAGACAGACAGCAGGACTCTGAGACAGACAGCAGGACTCTGAGACAGACAGCAGGACTCTGAGACAGACAGCAGGACTCTGAGACAGAATGCAGGACTCTGAGACAGAATGCAGGACTCTGAGACAGAATGCAGGACTCTGAGACAGAATGCAGGACTCTGAGACAGAATGCAGGACTCTGAGACAGAATGCAGGACTCTGAGACAGAATGCAGGACTCTGAGACAGAATGCAGGACTCTGAGACAGAATGCAGGACTCTGAGACAGAATGCAGGACTCTGAGACAGAATGCAGGACTCTGAGACAGAATGCAGGACTCTGAGACAGAATGCAGGACTCTGAAACAGAATGCAGGACTCTGAGACAGAATGCAGGACTCTGAGACAGAATGCAGGACTCTGAGACAGAATGCAGGACTCTGAGACAGAATGCAGGACTCTGAGACAGAATGCAGGACTCTGAGACAGAATGCAGGACTCTGAGACAGAATGCAGGACTCTGAGACAGACAGCAGGACTCTGAGACAGAATGCAGGACTCTGAGACAGAATGCAGGACTCTGAGACAGAATGCAGGACTCTGAGACAGAATGCAGGACTTGAGACAGAATGCAGGACTCTGAGACAGAATGCAGGACTCTGAGACAGAATGCAGGACTCTGAGACAGAATGCAGGACTCTGAGACAGAATGCAGGACTCTGAGACAGAATGCAGGACTCTGAGACAGAATGCAGGACTCTGAGACAGAATGCAGGACTCTGAGACAGAATGCAGGACTCTGAGACAGAATGCAGGACTCTGAGACAGAATGCAGGACTCTGAGACAGAATGCAGGACTCTGAGACAGAAGCAGGACTCTGAGACAGAATGCAGGACTCTGAGACAGAATGCAGGACTCTGAGACAGAATGCAGGACTCTGAGACAGAATGCAGGACTCTGAGACAGAATGCAGGACTCTGAGACAGAATGCAGGACTCTGAGACAGAATGCAGGACTCTGAGACAGAATGCAGGACTCTGAGACAGAATGCAGGACTCTGAGACAGAATGCAGGACTCTGAGACAGAATGCAGGACTCTGAGACAGAATGCAGGACTCTGAGACAGAATGCAGGACTCTGAGACAGAATGCAGGACTCTGAGACAGAATGCAGGACTCTGAGACAGAATGCAGGACTCTGAGACAGAATGCAGGACTCTGAGACAGAAGCAGGACCTGAGACAGAATGCAGGACTCTGAGACAGAATGCAGGACTCTGAGACAGAATGCAGGACTCTGAGACAGAATGCAGGACTCTGAAACAGAATGCAGGACTCTGAGACAGAATGCAGGACTCTGAGACAGAATGCAGGACTCTGAGACAGAATGCAGGACTCTGAGACAGAATGCAGGACTCTGAGACAGAATGCAGGACTCTGAGACAGAATGCAGGACTCTGAGACCGTCTGCAAGACTCTCAGACGACCTGCAAGACTCTCAGACGACCTGCAAGACTCTCAGACGACCTGCAAGACTCTCAGACGACCTGCAAGACTCTCAGACGATCTACAACACTCTCAGACGACCTGCAAGACTCTCAGACAATCTACAACACTCTCAGACGATCTACAACACTCTCAGACGATCTACAACACTCTCAGACGATCTACAACAGTCTCAGACGATCTACAACAGTCTCAGACGCTCTGCAAGACTCTCAGACGACCTGCAAGACTCTCAGACGACCTGCAAGACTCTCAGACGACTTGCAAGACTCTCAGACGACTTGCAAGACTCTCAGACGACTTGTAAGACTCTCATACGATATGCAAGACTCTCATACAATATGCAAAACTCTCATACGATATGCAAGACTCTCATACGATATGCAAAACTCTTAGACCATCTGCAAGACTCTCAGACCATCTGCAAGACTCTCAGACGACCTGCAAGACTCTCAGACGACCTGCAAGACTCTCAGATGACCTGCAAGACTCCCAGACCGTCTGCAAGACTCCCAGACCGTCTGCAAGACTCTCAGACGATATGCAAGACTCTCAGACGATATGTAAGACTCTCAGACCATATGCAAGACTCTCAGATCATCTGCAAGACTCTCAGACGACCTGCAAGACTCTCAGACGACCTGCAAGACTCTCAGACGATCTACAACAGTCTCAGACGATCTACAACAGTCTCAAATGATCTACAACAGTCTCAGATAATCTACAAAAGTCTCAGATGATCTACAAAAGTCTCAGATAATCTACAACAGTCTCATACGCTCTGCAAGACTCCCAGATGATCTAAAACAGTCTCAGACAATCTAAAACAGTCTCAGACAATCTGCAACAGTCTCAGACAATCTGCAACAGTCTCAGATGATCTACAAAAGTCTCAGATGATCTACAAAAGTCTCAGATGATCTACAAAAGTCTCAGATGATCTACAAAAGTCTCAGATGATCTACAAAAGTCTCAGATGATCTACAAAAGTCTCAGATGATCTACAAGTCTCAGATGATCTACAAAAGTCTCAGATGATCTACAAAAGTCTCAGATGATCTACAAAAGTCTCAGATGATCTACAAAAGTCTCAGATGATCTACAAAAGTCTCAGACGATCTACAACAGTCTCAAACCATCTACAACACTCCCAGAAAATCTTCAACGCTCTCACGCAATTTATAACACTCTCACACGATCTAGAACACTCTCAGATATTAGACAACACTGTCAGGCGATCTACAACAGTCTCAGACGACCTACAACAGTCTCAGACGACCTACAACACTCTCAGACAATCTACAACACTCCCAGACATTTTACAACACTCCCAGACATTTTACAACACTCTCAAACCATCTACAACAATTTCAGTTCCCTTACCTTTTTCATTAATCGAATTCTGATTGTCCTTGGGTAAAACACTAGGCCTCGTCGGACTGGGTATCCTGTAAGTCCTGCTCCCAGATGTGATGTGAAGACGCGAATTGATATTCCTGGATAAGGCCTCCATTTCATTATTCTGATCTTTGTACGGGCTACGACTAGTTGTTTGGATATCCTCTTCGTTCTCATCCCCTATGAAGGAAATCGATTGGGGTGCCATCTCATCGATGGGCGGCGATTTTAAAGGCATCAGTCTGGCGTCACCTTCACCTGGGAAAATTGACCGATGAAATATTGTTTGATGTTAACACTAGATATACCACGCCAGTCAAAATAACTGGTTGGGCACTTTCAGTTCAAAATTCCCATTATATGTAAAATTTGTTTTGTTAAATGAAGTTATAAGTATAGAAATCATGTTATGCATTCAAAGTTACTTTTTATATATATTAGTAACAAAAATAAATTATGTTACTACTACTTATACCAACACCAGTCAAAATGACTAGTGCAAGTTTCTAAAAAAAATGTTTGATGAAAGAATCGAAATAACAATAGACATAAATCGTATGCGTTTATCGCCTACTCTCTTATCGACGATATTGTATATTATTTATTCTTTATTCATTTTAACATGGTAAAAATGCAGATTGCTGTACTATTACTAGATTTTTACCAACAAAACAATAGTTTCAAGCTTCGTTCAACACACTAAATAAAATTTTATTCAAAGTGATTTTCAAGTATAATTACTTATTCTTTTTGTACACTGATACAAGTAAGTAACATTCGCGTGGATACAGAAATGTTCAAAAATATATTCTTGAGTAAAAAAAAACTATAAACGAAAAACTGCCATGGTTTCGACTTATTTTTATAGCGACTGTCAGTCTTCAAAAAAGAATGGAAAGAATGTTTTTTAGCTTGTTTGGAAAATACAATCAGCGGATCTCTGAAATTTTTGGTCCCAAGATTTAAAATATATGATAGTGACGGTGAATTTTTAGACAACCAAATCAACCTACAAGACAGTGCTATTATCGACTATAGAGATGGGAAAATTTCGTGATAAAGACTAAAATTAATAAAGAAACTAAAATTGGTTGGGACGAAACTATTTGAACAAGAGTGAAATAGTAAAGTGAAATAGATTTTGCAGGTAGATTAGAAATTCAAAGAGCTTTCAGAGATATACTCAGACTAAACACATTATAGAAAATAGCAAAAATTGCTTCAAACAGGGAGCTCATATCACTTTGGTCGAATAACATTTTCCAACGGAGGCCAGAAGCATGTTTAGCCAGTAAATGTCAAAGAAACATTATAAATTTACATAAAAATCTGTCTAACATCTGATGATAACAAAATATATGGTAAATGGTTGCCTGTATTTAGGGGAAGACGAAGAATCAACCCCTCTAAGCGAATTTGTAGTAATGAAACTTCTTGAAACTTATATCATGAAGGGTATAAATGCAATAACCGATACTATTTTTATAATTATTCATATGGCATTGACATTAAAATTTAAAAACACGTCGATAATTTTACGCGCAAACAAGTGGGTGCTGCCGGACACTTTTATTAGGTATTGTGCTAAAGTATTGTAAAAACTATTAAAACTTAATATATTTTGTTATTTGACAATATCTATAAGTTTATTTAACAGCTGTAATTCGTTTTGTTCAATTTAAAATAACAATAAGTATGTTTTCTTAGAAACC
Source organism: Ctenocephalides felis (assembly GCF_003426905.1). Lineage (NCBI taxonomy): Eukaryota > Metazoa > Arthropoda > Insecta > Siphonaptera > Pulicidae > Ctenocephalides > Ctenocephalides felis. The sequence goes on from NW_020537644.1 coordinate 12,713, forward strand.
AGTTATTTTGACTGGTATTGGTAGAAATAGGTATATACAAACGGCTGGTATATCTAGTGTTAAAATATTAGGTTGTCAAATATCTCCCTTCCGCTTTTTTGCTCTTGGTTTATAATACAAAAAGGCGGAAGGGAGATATTTGACAACCTATTATAATTGCGCTATTACCTGACATGGGTCTATTATTGGTGTTCATCGACATGTTGGTATAATGTGATGTGACATCTCCTCCGTTTGAGAAACTTTCATAAGGTCTACTCGGTTGGGCTCCATAGGGGCTCGTGGATTGCTGATTCTGGTTCGTGTACTGTGTTTGATTCGGTTGTTGGTTTGAGTATTGGTTCGGATTCTTAAACTGATTCTGCTGTTGCTGTTGCTGTTGCATCTGGTTACTATACCTCCTCTCCTGATACTGCTGATTCTGGTTCTGATACTGCTGGCTAGGATACTGGTTATTCTGCTGCTGATTGTAGTCGTTCATCGGTTTACTATAAGTCTGATTATACTGCGGCTGGTTATTATAATTCGCTTGATTGTAATTTCCCTGTTGCGTTTGTGCTTGTTGCAACAAATGGTTGCCGTACTGATTGTTTCCCTGGTTTCCAAAATGAGTAGCGACTTGTATCGGTTGCATTTGGTTGTTGTATTGATGAGGTTGTGCTTGGAATTGGTTGAAATGCTGCTGAGGTTGTTGCGGTTGGTGTGAGGTTCGTGGAGGACGAAACCGTTGTTTGGCATTTGGAAGGAATCTAAAAAAGAAATTGAACTAGTTGAAAGTGCCATTTAGCCTTAAGGGGCGCAACTAGTGTGAAACTTTGAAAAAATCGATTTTTGTTTTGTTTCATATTCGTTAGATTACACCTTTATTAAAAACATATATTAAAAATAACATATTAAAATTTCAAATCGACATGTCAAATAGTTTTTGAGTTACAGCCATTTAAAAAAAAGTATACATATAGTATATAGTATAACGATCATTTTATCTTTAAACGCGTTTTTCTCGAAACAGCATTTTCCGAATTTGCTGCAGTGATTACTCAAAAACGAATGATCCGATCACTATCAATTTTTTTACATGTTGTGTATATAGTTCTCCGTAAAATGAACCTCGATTTTTTGATCGGATTAAAAATCTAAATTTGGCAGTCGAAAAACGAGCAAAATTTTGGGTAAAATTCGACTTTTTTTTAAAACGCCGCCATTTTGTCAATTTTGATTTATTTTTTTTATCGTAGTTCATTTACAGTCAATATTATCTAGTTAACGAGAATTTTTTTTTTTGATTTCATCCACGTAGGAGGCCGAAATCACTGCAGCAGTTAAGGGCCTTTTTTTTGTCACGCCGTTGGAGATCGACGATAACTTAAAAAAATATTTAATTTTTTTTCAAAAATTTTACTATGTATTCTTAAAACATGTATAAATATATTTCTAAAATTTTGAAATGATTGATAAAGTAGTTTTTTTTAATATAAATTCCCAAAAATCACCTTTTTTAGGCGGTTACACTAGTTGTGCCCCTTAAGACAAGTTCCATAAACTCCGGAAATGTGTAATATTGACTTAATCGAAAGAAAATGAGATTTAGATATTTAAATAAAATTAGTCAACTGTTTATTTCGAAATAATGTTTGCGATTAAATCTAAACATTGCGATTTCCAATAGAATTTTCTCAAACACATTTAAATTAACTGTAATTATATTAATTATATGCAGAGACACTAGTGATTGTATGCCCTAAAATATATATTATTTTAAATTTTAATGAGTTGATAATGTTTGACTCATAACATCACAAAAGCAACTTTTGACACAAATTTTGACTGATAATTTTTTAAACTTTGATGAATTTAAAAATTAAAATACTTGTCGTAGGGCCGTAAAATTCAGTATGTTGCCAGGACCATGATATCTAATAACTACGGTTTGTCGGTTTTCAAAAACCGACTTTTTGATGAAAATTATGAAATTCGAAAACCGGTTTTTAGCGGAAATTTAGGTTTTTACTGTATAAATGTAAATTGCCCTACGCAAACTTTAAAAAAAGAGTTTTTAGCCCTAGAAGTCAAAATTGAAAAAACAAAATTTTTTGAATTATTATTTCACTCTTTAAAAACGATTCAGTTTAGTTCGGTTGCAAGTGAGAAAGTATTTTCTATTTCGAAAAATAAACGTCCTCAGCTTTTAGCAATCATATTCATTAAACCAGAAAATAATTAAATATTTGAAGTTAATTGATTAAAATTGAATATAATAATCTTGGGATTTTGTTTAACTGTTTTTGGAACTAAAATTGACATTAACAAGTATGTATCAATATGTATGTATTTTTTTTTTGTTCTTTAATTAAAAGTTGAAAGTTTTTCTATTAACAATGTATTATTTTTATTTATTCGAACTCTTTTCTTTTACTGTGATAAAAATACTTATATTCTTATACGTGAAAATGATGCTTGAATAACGAATAATCATTTTCAAAGTAATGTAAACCAAATCAACTATTATTTCTTTATTCTACTGATTAAACTAAAAATAAATATGTACTATTCATACATTAAATAAATTCAGCCAAAAACTGCTTTAAATCACACTAAATTTACCGATTTTTTTTTGTTATTACAGAATATTCGAGCAAAAATTGATTTTTATATAAAATTCGAAAACCGGCTAAAACCGGTTTCTGAAAAACTACAATTCGAACGCCGGGTTTTCTGAAATGTCGGCTTTTGCATAAACCCTACTATCAACATAATAAGATTCATCAGAATTTTGTTTTAACAGTTAATTACGAAAAAAACCTACTTAACACGACTTTCAAATAATATCTTTCGAAAAGTTTTGAATTTTTAAAATCGGTTCAAAATTTTTGGCTAACTACAAAACTTAGCACTTTTTTGCTAATTACAAAAAAAACTGCTCAGCCTATCGTATCGAAAATCTAACCACGCGAGTGCCTATCAAGTTCATTAAATGGTTTTAAAATTATTCAAATCGACTCAACCGTTTTTGAGAAAACGTCGATGAAAGTTTAATTTTGACAAACGCCAAGAAAACGCAAACCAATTTTTTCAAAATTGGCGAATTTTCAAAGTTGGCGTAGGGCCGTAATACTTTAGTATGATCTAGCAGACCATGATATCAATCGCCAAAAAAAATCATAAAACTAGTGGGGTGGGTGGCATCGTGCCTTAAGGCAAATGCTGGAACTTCCCGTACCGTAACGAAATGTTCGAGGAATATTGAATGTTTTCAAATAGATTATTATAAATATTGTAACATTGTCTAATATTTATAAGAATTATATAAACTGAATTGCAGAGTTGAAATTATTGTTCAAAGTATATTAGAACTATAGTCAGAATTAAAAATAAAATCTGAATTATTTTCGATATAAAAAAATAAAAAAAAAAAAAAAAAAAAAAAAAAATGGTACAAAATTTTTTTTTTCCAAAATCAATATTTTGTTAAGACAAGCAGAAAGTTCTTTGAATCAATTGAATCGGACGCTTAATTCTCTCAAAAAACTGCCATTTTTTGTACATTTAGCTCTGTATCTCCGAAATGGCTGGGCCTGCCTTTGCGAAAAACTAATAACCCCTTCTCCCAATCATTACTATTGAATGTTTTTAGATCATTCAAATCGGATGCTCCGTTCTCTCAAAAACTCGATTTTTATTTTCTGCACTTTTTGCTCCTTATCTCCGTAACTGCTGGACCTGCCTTTGCCAAAAACTAATCAGCTCTTCTCCTTATCAATAGGAATCGAATGTTTTTTAAATTATTCAAATCGGTTAATCCGTACGCCCGAAAACGTGGGCGAAAATTTGTATCCATACATACATACACACACACACACACACACACACACACACATCCATTTTTCTGAGGTATGCCAAAACGTTCAGAAACCTTCAAAACGTCGAGAAATGTAAAAATTTTCAATTCCGATTTTCGGCCCATTACAATAACTTACCCTACGGGAAGTTAAAAATCGTCAAAAAAAATTTCAACAGTTAATTACAAGAACACGTCCCAGCGAATTTTTACCAAAAACTAATGAGGTCGATTCCAAAACAATATCTTTCGAGCGGTTTTTGAATTTTTAAAATCGATTCAGAATTGCGCGCTAAAATGTGGACGAAATTTTTTTCACTTTTATGCGATCTACAAAGAAATGGCTCAGCCGATCGTCGCGCAAAACTAACAAACGATGGTCCTCATCGAAATACATCGTACGCTTTTAAACTTTGCAGCCGTTTTTGAAAAAAAACGTGAATTTACGGTAAAAAATCTGTTCACATACACACAAACACATACTTTTTCCAAATTCGGTCTCATTTGATTCAGAATGGCTTAATTGTTTAAATAATAAATTTCATTTACTATTATCTTACTTAAATTAGATTGGGATCCCCAAGTTCGCCTCTGGTGCGTTGTGACTGGTTCGTGCAGGAAAAATTGAGTTTGAGGCTGATTTTGTTCCATGGCATGTGAAGGCTGCTGAAAGAAAGGAAAGGGATATATTTAAATTTCTGGTTCACTGGAAAATTAAAAATACAGTAAACATGTGTCAATTATTATGGTGTACCTGTTGCTGTTGTTGCTGCTGCTGCTGTTGTTGTTGCATATAACTTTGATTCCTAATTTGATCTTGTTGAGTTGCTAAGCGTTGGATATCGGATTGAATATCTTGCAAACTATAGTTCATTCTGAAAAAGAAAATCAAAATATGTAGAAAATATAAGTTGATATAATCCAAATACAGTCTGGGAGTGTTGTAAATCGTCTAGGAGTGTTGTAAAATGTCTGAGAGTGTTGTAAAATGTCTGGGAGTTTTGTAAAATGTCTGAGAGTGTTGTACAAAGTCTGAGAGTGTTCTAGATCATCTAAGAATTTTGTAAAATATCAGAATGTTCTAAATCGACTAAGTGTTAGACTATTATATTAATTATAATTTTTTTTTTTTCTTACTGTGCGATTGAGTGTTGATACTGTTCCAAATCAATATTATCAGCACTATCTGGTGTCCTTCGATTTTCAACAAAATACTGTGGCTCTTCACTTATATCCTACAATAACAAAAAAAATCCATTAAACATTTGTAAAAATACGACTTTAATAATATTTCAGTAAAAATACCAATCACCGAGTTCAATAAGAGATAATTAAGGTGCAAATCGTGTATTGAAATACAATAATAATGTAAATATAGTGTTGGAAACTGATAAATAATTTTTGTTTTACTATACCTGTTCCTTGTTATGTCCCATTTCGATAGAGTCTGCCATTTCGGTAGTGTCTGTTGCACTTTACTCTACAGAGAGAAAAATAGACCAAATGCCCCAAAGTTATAATAAGATACATACTTGTGTATTACATTATATACATCTATATACATACAAATTTATATATATATATATATATATATATATTTATATAAGTTATATACGGTGCAAAAACAAAATGAAAATCCATGCATCGATAATTTGATAACTCAAAAATAACATACTAAAATTTTAAATCAATATCTTAAATAGTTTCTGAGTTACAGCGATTTGAAAGAGTATATATATAGGATATAGTATAACGATTATTTTGTGTTTAAACGCGTTTTTCTCGAAGCAGCATCTTTCGAATTTGCTGGAGTGATTACTCGAGAGAAAAAATGATCCGATCGTTATCAAATTTTTATTTGCATCTCCTCTATATAGTTCTCTATACGATGACCCTCCAGTTTTTAGATCTAATCAAAAATCAAATTTTGCCAGGCCAAAAAACGACCAAAACTTTAGGAAAAATTTAACTTTTTTTCAACATGCCACCATTTTGTCAATTTTTTATTTTTTTGTTCGCCCGAGGGTCATTGTACAGACAATATGTTTTAATTTAACGAGAGTTTTTGTTTTTATGTTTTATCAACGGAGAAGGTTACAATTACTCCAGCAGTGAAGGATCTTTTTTTCTATAGCGCCGCCGGAGATCGCGTGTCATTTCAAAAATATTTAATATTTTTATTTCTAAAATTTTACTGTGTATTCTCAAAACATGTATAAATATACCCTCAAAATTTTAAATAGATAGATTCACTAGTTTTTTTCATTTTTTAATCCCATCAATGACCATGTTTAGGTTGTCACACTAGGTGTGCCCCTTAATAATTGATCCGATAAATAACAAATGTCCATGATAGTGTTATTTACAACTAATCGACATAATAGTTAATAAATACGCAAAGTATCTGCTACAATTAAAATTTTTTCTTTCGAATTTTGTACAATACATTTAAAATTACATTTTATAGACACTTACATAACAGAGGATTTTCTATATGTTCACTTGTTAACATCAATTATTAACAAATTACTATCCGTTTTTTCGTTGTGAAATTGAACGATTTTTAAATAAAGTACTGCGAAAACAAACAAAAATCGATATTT
>NW_020537645.1:0-23644 GCF_003426905.1 Ctenocephalides felis
ATTTTCAAAATCAATAATTTTTATATTGAGCCAGTTTTTTGTAGGGCTTTAATTATTTAGCACGTTCATTAAGACCAAGTACTCTATCGTATTCCAAGTAAATCGTCGAATTTTAATTTTTACACACGTCAAAAAAAACTACTCATTTTCTCAAACTTTGATGAGTTTTCAAAATTAAACTACTTGTCGCAAGGCCGTAATATTTCAGTAAGTTCTACAAGACTGTGATATATTTCGCTAAACAAAGTTACATAAAAATCGGCTTAATTTTTTTTTTCAATAGTTAATTACCAGAAAACGGCTCGGTAGATTTTCATCTAAAACTAATCAGAATCATTCCCAACCAATATCTTTCGAAAAGTTTTTGATTTTTCAAAATCGGTTCGGTAGTATAAGCTTAAATGCAGACAAAAAGTTTAACACTTTTTTTCAAATTACAAAAAATGGCTCGGCCGATCGTCGCACAAAACTGAGAAACGACAATCCTAATCGAGATACATCAAATGGTTTTTAAATTTCTGAAATCGGTTCAGGCGTTTTTGAGCAAACGTCGATGAAAGTTCTAATTTTGACAAATGCCAAAAAGACAATACTAATTTTTGCAAACTTTGATGAATTTTTAAAGCTAAACGAGTTGTCGTAGGTTAGTAATATTTTAGTATGATCTATAAGACTATGGTATCTACCGTCAAAAAAATAATCATAAAATCGTCGAAATTTTTTTTAAAAAACTTTATTACAAGAAAACGGCCCGGCCGATCTCTACCAAAAAACTAATCAGCACGATTTCCAACCAATATCTTTGAATTTTCATAATCGATTTCAAAACATTTTTCACTTTTCTGCGATTTATAAAGAAAGTAATCGAGATACATCCAATGGCTTTTAAATTTTTTAAATCGGTTCAGCCGTTTTGAGAAAACGTCGATTTACGGCAAAAAATGTTTCCACACACACACACACACACACACACACCCATACACACTACACATACTTTTTTCCAAATTTGGTCTCATTCGATTCAGAATGGCTTGAAACGTCGAGAAAACATAAAATTATCGATCCGTATTTTTGATGAAAACATAAACTTCTCCTTCGGGAAGTTAAAAAGAATTAAAGTGCCATTTTTGTCGCGCAGTGCAATCTATTCCCAATACCTTATTCCCATGGACTATTATCAACCTGACTGCGTGTAACCCTGTCCGTCGGCCTCTGTTATCGTTTTGCGTTCCGCACATCCTATCCAATCCTTCAGGACTCGGCTAGTCCCGGGGTATGGTCGATGACGTCATGACATTGCGGGGGACATACGAGGGGCGAACGGAACGCGGGGAAGGACAACGGCGCTACGATCGATACTTCGTGGCTCGTCTCCGCCGGGCAACCGACCCAACGCGTAGTACCGATATTCAGTGCAGGAGGGATAAAAAATACATTTATTTAAATCTATGGCATTGTGCTTTTTATATATTTTTGGAACTTTTATGTTTCATAATGAGATATGAGATCAACAAATTATCGAACACGTACATATATAGGGTAGAGCGGGGTTGAAAGGTCCATGGATAAAAGAGTCCACTGCCAATATCTCAGAAACAAGTAATGCTAGAAACTTTTCAACAACAAGATTAGAAAGTAGAGGAAAAAGATGAGTAATCAGCAATTGCCTTATATAGAGCGACTTTGAAATAAGGAGATAAACGGCTACATTTTTAATTTTACAACGAATGCTTTAAGTATATTATTGTTATTTTTACGTCAGTCTCAATAATTATACTTTTACAACCTCTAGAATAGCTTATATGTGAGGTTGAAAATTTGTGTATGAACAATAATAAACTTGCAAATAAAACTGTAAAAGTCAATAGTTATTCCAACTCAGATGATGAATTCTTCTGACAAAGTTCGATTTGAAAGTTTTATTTAGTGCGCTTTTTATGAAAATGTTCTCATAGGATTTGTATTTCAAACTGAGTGTGTATTTACATTATTTGTAATAATTCATTGCTAAAAATAATGATTATGATAAATTAAACAGATTTCTGATAGTAGAAAGAGTTGATAGATTTTGTTTGAATATTATCTTTGAAAATGCATATTTAGATTATGATTTTCAATTTTGTTGTTCGACCTAATAATTAAATTACATCGTTTGAATAAATAATACAACTAGTAATCCATCAAACCTTTTTTAAATTAATAACAAAATATCGGATATTTTTGCCCTCTGGCTGTGGGGTAAAGAAAAACCAAGTGACAATATTTTGAAAAAATTATCAATAATCTTTTACATTAAAAACAAAATAGTGGATTATTCTACCACCTGGTTGTAAGACAAAAAAAAACAAGTGACACATTTTTGAAAAATAGCAGAAAACTATTCCATAATGACGAATTAGCTGGGAATATTATTGAACGCAGATACATAGTTGTTTGTTTGATATGTATTATTTGTTTAATATAGTTGGTTTAGTTTTAACATTAAAACTATATTAACGAAGGGAGATATTTTGTCAAATATCTCCCTTCCGCCATTTTGTATTATAAACCAAGAGCAAAAAAGCGGAAGGAAGATATTTGACAACCTAATAACTGATAGGGTCAAATTGGACCTTTGTGCCCTACCCTATCCTATATATATCTATATATATGTATGTATATATATATATGTATGTATATATTAAATATATATATATATATATATATATATATATATATATATATATATATATATATATTCGAATACAGTATTTACGACGACAGTATTTTTAAAAGTTCGAATTCAAAAATAGTTTCAATTATATTATTATTCAATATCTCATATTATCATGAGGCCTAGACAGATATCTAAAAGCAATTTTTGTTGCTGTTTTTATTGCTTTATATTATAACATTCAAATATATATAATGTATGCATCAATATTTATACAAAAATAACAAAAAAAGGATATAGAACTTGTAAGTTCTGCGTTTAATTTTTTAAGTATTTTGAAAAATCTCATAAATTCACAAATAGCCATATCTCAGCAAGGCTCATTTCCAAGTATAATCAATTTTTAACAAAATGTCTCTTACTTCATGCACAACTATCAGCATTCTTTTTTATATAATTACAACAATTCTTTAAATTAATTTAATTCCTAATGTAATTGAATGATTTTGAGAATTAACAATGAATCTGGAGAAGCAAAGAAATGGAACAAAATATTAACAAAACATTTGATTCTAATATATGATTTATAATATTATGTATTTTAAAACTAGAATAAACAAAAAATTTAACAACTAAATAGTTTTTCAGAGTCTAAGCAGAAGCAAATTGTATGTATAAGCGCAACTGGCAGTTTTAATAATTAAAACTCACGAAGAATTGAAAAAGTAAAGCTTCACCTATATAGCTATTTATATGGGTTGTAAAACTTAAAAGTAATTACGACTACGACACTTGCAATTTTAACACAAATGTAGTACATATTGTAAAGAAATATTCAAGTACAGTTTTTTTTTTCAACTTCAAAGTACAGTAAATAGAAAATAATTTGTCATACATCAAAAATAATGATATATTTATTAACTTCACGTGGGGTGAGTTATAGTAATCGCAAAAATCGAAAATAATTTTTTTTTCCTTATCTTTACGTTTTAAGGGTTTTTCATGTATGTTGGGACACAATTTTTGGTCCACGATTTCGAGCGAACGGGTCAACCGATTTAAAAATTTAAGAAAACATTTTATTCCTATTAATGGGGAGACGTGCTGATTAGTTTTTGGCGAAAACAGGTCCAGCCGATTCAAAGATACGGAGCAAAAAGAGCCAATGATGGTAATTCAGTTTTATTACATTTTTGGGAAGCTAAGTCCGGCGGTTTCGGAGATATAGACGAAAAAAATATATATTGGGCGGTCCAAAATGATCATTAGACAAAAACACATCAAATTATCAGATAAATTTTGTAAGTAAGTACTACATTTTTTTTTCAAAACTTTCAAAAACATACAACATTTATACTTTAAATACAAATTCTAAATTTACAACTCAGTTTAATAATGTATATATTTTATATGATTCATTCGTTTGTTTTGTGCAATAAATACATCACTGTATATTATATGAACTACTTACTATAAAATATATAGTAATTATAATTATCTCTTGAAAATATTTACAAAAACTGTTATTAATTATTGATCAATATTTACTGATTGTTGATTTTTTCCCTCGAATATTTATTTCTGGCACGGGTAGTTCCAGCAATTTGCTTTAAGGCACAATACCACGCAAAACTAGTACATTTTCTGTAATGCACTAAAACGAAACTCGAAACCGCGACACGGCATGTCGCTTACATGGTGCTACGCTTTCCCATCGCTCGGCATTCAACCATTCTTAGAGCTCGGCAATCGCAACGCGCCAGTCAGGGGCACATTTCGAATCAGTCCGTGGCGAACTGAGCTTATCAACGGCTGGCAGGCAGTCAACCAGGCTGACGTCGCACCAGGCCGGCCGCGAGTTAAACATACATTCATACATTCGCCACAAACACGTATGCGTTTATAAGAAGATTGTATATCGATGCGTATCAGTTTGTGTAAGTGAAATCGCCGAACCAGACAGAACTAATGTCTAGGATTGATCCCCGCAGTGCGATAACGGCAAAGCACGATGTTCGCGTGACATGGCAAGAAAACGTGCTCATTTAAATGATAACTGACTCCCGTATGTAAATAGACCATCATGCGAAAATTGCTTCGCGTACTTAAGTTCTGAAATTTTAAACATCAATTCCAGTGTAAACATAATAGAACATTTTGGAACAGTGCGTGAACGTGTAATTGACTGATGACAGAAAGTTTCTTGTTCATTGTGTGTAAAGTAAGTGTATACAAACCTAAATAGTTGTAATTAGAAGGTTATGGTATTCTGAACTATGAATTTTGAATTTTAAAAATATAAAAAATGTGAAATAAACAAGGTGATTTGCATCATTGATTGGCGCGCGAGTATGAGAAATCAGGTAATTTAGTCATATAATAATGAAAATAAATCAGATCACAAAATTAATTATAGGAGCAAAAGCTTGTTGTAACAGTTTTTCTCAACTAATATATCTTGTCATCCACTAATTTTACAAAATAAAGACATATATGTATATATATATATATATATATATATATATATATATATATATATAGGGTGGTCATTAAAATGGTCATTTTCGAATTTCCTTGCTTCCAGGGGTTCAATTGGTTCCAAATTGAGAACAAACAATTCTCTGAAAGTTTAGCTCTTAATATTAACGTTTTGGATAGAGCGCAATTCAATCAAACTTCGTATGGAAAGAGCATGGAAAAAATTTTGAAAATTTAAAAAAATGTTTAGGTATAATTTAGCGACAAATGAATGAGTTTTAATTATTCATTTGTTCGCTAAATTACATCTAAATAACATTTTTAAAATTTTTGAAAATTTTTCCATGCTATTTCCATACAAAACTTTGATTGAATTGCGCTCTATCTAAACGTTAATACTAAGAGCTAAAATTTTCAGAGAATTGTTTTTTATCAATTTGGAACCATTTGAGCCCCTGGAAGCAAGGAAATTCGAAAATGACCATTTTTAAGGACCACCCTAATATATATATATATATATATATATATATATATATATATGCTATAACTATTCTTCTACCAAGCAAAGTTTGTTGTAACAGATTTTTCTGAAATAGTATATCTTGTTATCCACTAATTATACTTCTACGGAATAAATTAACTTGTTTCTAAGTAATTGTTTTCATAGACCAACGCAAACTTTAAATAATACAGATAAAATATTAGTGTAATAATATATAAAATCAACTCAAACTTCAATTATTACAAACAAAAGCTATAGCGCCTCCTGTGACACAATTTACATGTGCTTACATCTTACAAACTATTCATTTCATTCAATAATCTACACTTGAATCCGTATATAATTTTTGTATGTTACAACTAGCCCTAAGGTTTTGTTTCAACTAACCCCAGATGTGATTTTTATTACAATATTCAAAATAACTATTGAAATAATTTAGCAATCTACTAAGATTGATAAATTTTAAACAAAATAAGGTACATAAAATGCAAAATTACCCGAAAATTTAAATATAATTTTTATGATAGTATAATTTTATATCGTTAGTAAAAATTACGTAGTTGCTCAATTTTGACGATTCTATTGAAAAACGTCTGTTACTACTTACTCCTGTTACAAGTAGCCCCTTTGCCTTCTTTATCTTTACATTTATATTTATATCCTTCAATACGTGCCTAATATTAGTTATTTTGCAACTACATTTTATATCTATATCCTTAATATTATATTTATATATCTCATTAGTTGTATCCTTAACACTTGAATAGTTTAGAGTTATTAAAATTCACTAACTTCTTTGTTAATATACAATTAATATTTTTGTTCTAATTATCTTTATCAAATATTACAGCAAATATTTGATATTTTACAGTTACAGATTACGCTAAGATAAAAAACCAATTATGTATGTAATTTTTTTAAAACATTGATTTTATCTTTTTACAATTAGAAATCTTACTACACTTAATAAATCATTCAAAAGAATGGATTTTGAAGGAATTCAAAAATTAAAATAGTGAGAAATAGTTTGAAGCTTTAAAAAGTTGTATATATTGTATTATTTACAGTCATAAAAACACAAAGTCTATGTTTAATTTTTTAAATTGCATTGCGCTTACAGCAAAAAATTATGTTTTACATACTTATATAGTGCAAAGATAAAAATCCAAAGATGTATTTATAATTTTTTAGAAATAGACAGTATACTTACAAGTATTTACAATGTATCAATTTTAAACAAATTTATCAATTAAAATAGTGAAAAAGAGTATAAAGGTATGAAAAGCTTTTTAAATGTTTAAGCTAATATTTATATTATATTAGTTACATTTAAAAAAAATCCAAAATTTTAAATAAATATTACGTTAATTTTTTTCAAATAGGGATTTTTCTTTTTACGCACTAAGCATCCTAGAGCACTTTATAAATATTTCTAATGTATTCTATTTTAACAAATTTATAATTGGGCATATGAAAAATATTAACCATATGAAGCTGCATATATCGAATTTTAGAATGCTAAAATAAGATGAAAAAAATAATTTCATGACACTCCTGAAACTACATTAAATCCTAGAATGAATATCATTTGTATCTTTAGTCATAGCAAAGGTTTGAGTATTAATGCAGTAAATCAATCTCTCTGTAGTATATAAATATAAATAATCGTTAAGCAAGTTGTGGTGCCAATTAATTCAGCTGTTTTGGCAGTAAACAAATAGCTGCGCCTCGTTGAGTATCATATCAAAGATCACTGCATGTTATATTAAAAATATTATAATTAATTTTATACAAAAATTTAGTCAGTACAATTACTAGATGTCAATGCATGACAGTTGTAATTCTTAATTGATTAAATTAAAAAAAAATACAATAAAAATGTTAATAGTTTAAGGCAACTATTTAGGTTCGCTATTTATGCACAAAGAACTAAAATAATATTTTTCTATTATGACCATTTACTTCTTTATAATTATTGGAATTAGTTAAATATCTTAAGAAATCTTTTTCTAGGAACAAAGAATGGACGTAATTACAAAAGTTTGAAAGTAATAAAAGCAAGTAACTACTTTCAAGTAAATATCAAACTATGAACGCTTGAAGCAGTACGCGAGCTTTACCTTTAACATTTTTAGATATAATTCTAAAATTGTCTTTGAAAGATATTAAACTTTTCATCAGTTTTTATAAAAAAATGTTCATGTTCTTGAGCTGTATTACTTATAAGAGTAAAGTATTATTATTAGACATGTAATTCGCAATATTATCACAAATTTTCAAAATGTTTATTATATACTTAACTGTTTTTATATGAGCACATAACATTTGATATTTATCACAATGTTATATATTGATAAATTTAAAAATGTGTACTCTTACATTACACATTGAAATAATTTTAGTATTGATTGAATGAAGAAAAAATGATTATGTAAATCCTGCCATTCTAAATAAACAAATAAGTGTTCAAGCCTTAATTCGGCCGAACTATGTTATGATAGTACCTATGAGAAGATTAAAAAAAAGTGGCCGCAAGATTTAATAAATTAACAATCAATATATTTATGTAAGGAAAATCCCCACTGGGGGAATTTCTAAAAACCCTTTACCCGTCAGCAAAAAACATCATTGAACCCAAGTTTTGGTTATAAGAAATAAATAAATATAAAAAAATTTAAAAAAAAACGTTATGTGGTAGAGCTACCTTTTCTCTGACTAATTCCAAACGCCAAACTTAACACGACTATTCAAATTTTATAATTTATGCCTTGAAAATTAGTAATTTATTTATTTATTAGTAATTTGTTTATAATTTGATTTAGGCATTTATTTACTAGGGTGGTAAAATTTATTTCCAGCACAAGCTATATATAAGCCTAATTCTGATTTAATTTTTTAATGCCAATGCGTGTTTTACACGCTAGTGTTATTCCCAATGCGGTTGGAAACACGTAATTTTTCATTATATATGTAGATGGTATTATTAAAATAATTATTGCATAAATTATTAGAGAATTAAATCAAATTGTACAAATGAAATTATATACGAAAGTGCTAATATTAAATATTATAAATTAATTTTTCAATAAGTTAAAAAACATCAATTTTAATGTAATAAGTTAAAAAACTAATTAATTAATTTTATTGTATTATATATACATATAATTTGTAAATCGAGAACTTCATGAATGGTATCAAGTGCATATTAACAAACATCTAATTTTGGCATTAAATATGAATGACTTTTTTCTCTGTTGTTAAAATATAATGTATAAAAAAGCGTTCTTGCTGAAATTATGAGAATATATATCGTTTATTGGCGTTATTAGTATTTGTTTTTTAAAAATCTTTTTTTCTATTAGTTAATAATATATCTAATTTAAGTAAAAATAGCATAATGCCTTGAAGCAAAACATTCTGATACCTAAAAATAATTAACAAAAAATTTAAAGACATTTTTTTGTATTTACTATATAGCAATAAGCTGCTACGCTATAAAAGCTTCAGTTTTTTCATCAATAGTTCTACATTCTATTGTCTTTTCGAATAGCTTGAACTTAAGCAGTTGTGATATCAGTTTTTATTTTTAAAAATATAGATTTGAACTAGTGGTGTATGGCATCGTGCCTTAAGGCAAATTGCTGGAACTTCCTGTACCAGAAATAATATTCGAAAAAAAACAGTTATTAATAAAATTGATTAATAACAATTGTTTTAAACATTTTCAAATAGATAATTAGAATTATTATATATTTTATTGTTCATAAAATATACAGAGACGATATCATCGCTCAAAACACTTGATAAAGTTTACATTAGCAAGAGGTGCCGAATAAATCCATCTGAGGATATATATTTGTTACGATTAGAATAACGCATTGCCAAACTTGTAAATTTAAAATTCAAATTTGAAGTATAACTTTGTTTATTTTTGAAAATTTTGAAATATTTTTTTCTGAAAATTGTGAGATTTGCTTGAAGTAAACAGTATAAATCTTGGTACGGAACCCAACAAAATTGTAAAAAAATAGTACCCATTTTATAAAATTTCATCGAATATCTGATAATTTGATGTGCATATGTCTAATGATGAAATGCTACAAGATATCCCTATTAGATACATCTTTATTAGGAAACTAAAAAGTGAATACTAATATCGTTTTATGACGAGAATGAGATTGAACTCTCTTTTTGCACTAGAATGAACAAGCACAGCCTAGTAAAAATCTAATAATTCTAGGCAATATGTCATTACATCAAAACAGCTCAAAGTCCTAAATAATGTTCGATAAAAAAAATAGTGAACGTATTTCTAAAATGAAACTGTGTCGTAAGAAATTGTGGATGAAAAAATATAACTTTAAGCATATTTAATAATCACTATTTTAACAGTTAATTACTAAGAAGGATTCAGTTGATTATTTATCATTTACTAGAACAAATTAAGACCTTTCGCAACTAATATCATTTAGAATTTTTGCGAAAATGTTTACAATTTTTTTAAATAACTTCCCGTAATGTAAGTTATAGTAATCGCAAAACAATTTTGAATATCTTTACGTTTTAAAGGTTTTTAAACATTTTAACATACCTTATGTTAGAAAACATGGATGTATGTGTGTGTATGTGAGTATGTATGTTCGATTTGATCAGAAAACATTCGATTGCTACTGATGGGGATACGTGCTGATTAGTTTTTGGCGCAAACAGGAATATGCACATCAAATTATCAGATTTTTTATAGAGATTTTAAACACGTGTAGGTACTAATTTTGTTACAATTTTTTTAAGTTCCGTACCAAGATTTTAATTTCTAAAGTTCACTTAAGCGGTTCAAACAAATTTCAAAATTTTCAGGAATTTTTTTTCAAAATTTTATACTTTTCAAATATATGCGTTTCATATGCGTTATTGTAGTCGTAAGAAATATATTATCAATTGGAATTGAATCAGCAACTCTTCTGAACTATATCGTCACTATATAGTATATGAACGAATACTTTTATATAGTAATTATAATTATCTATTTTAAATTATTAAAACCAATTGTTATTAATAGATACCCACCTTGGATAGCCTGATATTAAGCAATAGCGACATCCGTTTTCATAATAGACATTTAAATATGTTTATAAGTGAAAACTGAAAATATGACTTTTACGATATTTCTGCATCAAATTGAATATCAAGATTTGCTAAATAAAGATTCTTTATTAAATGAAATTTGAATTTATCATAATCGGCGCAACGGGTATGGAATTTTATAGATACCAGTTTTATATTATTATTTATAACCCTTGTGTGTGGTATGCACAAACTCATCATCACATTCCTCGCATTACTAAATGATGTGAGTCTAAATAATAAATTTCGTTGACAAAAATAGACGTAAGATTGGACAAAAAGATAGATGATATTGAATGTCTGATGGTATTCGTATCAACGGGAACGACGGCACGCAATTTAATACAATAATGAAACGAACGTCTTCAAACTCAAACAAAAGATGGGAAAATTCACGTTTATTTTGTTCGCAGACGTTTTGGCACACGTCCATATTGAAGATGTCATTAGACACGAGCGTTTTATGTTAGGCAAGTTCAATCAACTTAACATAATTGATAAATAGACAGAAGAACGACGAAGATTTGATTGAATCACGTCGCTATAGAATAAAATCCATTCATCAAAATTTCCTCTTTTATTAATATTAAAATTTCCCTAAAGTGAAAGGACATTCTATTTTTACTATATTGAACGATGAGGGTGATGTAAAAATAATATATTATCATAAACTACAAGAGGTTCGAAACGGTATAATTTAATCATGAAATTTTAGGTTTTTTATTTTTTTTAATTTTAATTTTTTTTTGCCATCTGTATATATAATTACATTTAGCAGAGAATGCTGATAAGTTTTATACAATTCGTTATTTACAAATTAGTAGATACTGCCAGTAGCATATCTACTAGACCTAATATAATAAAAAAACTAGCTGTAAGTGGAATTCTGTCTTGAGGCAACAAATTTTTTTTTTCCAAAATCAATTATTTTGTTAAGATAAGCAGAAAGTTCTTTGAATCATTTAAATCGGACGCTTAGTTCTCTCAAAAACTGCCATTTTTTACATATTTAGCTCCGTATCTTCGAAATGGCTGGGCCTGCCTTTGCCAAAAACTAATAAACACTTCTCCCAATCATTACTAATTGAATGTTTTTTAGATCATTCAAATCGGATACTCAGTTCTCTCAAAAATTCGATTTCTATTTTCTGCACTCTTTGCTCCGTATCTCCGAAACGGCTGGACCTGTCTTTGCCAAAAACTAATCAGCTCTTTTCCCTATCAATAGGAATCGAATGTTTTTTGAACCATTTGAACCAAATCGGTTGATCCGTGCGCCCTAAAACGTGACTGGAAATTTGTATCCATACATACATACACACACACGCACACACATCCATTTTTTCTGAGGTATGCCAAAACGTTCAGAAACCTTCAAAACGTCGAGAAATGTAAAAATTTTCAATTCCGATTTTCGGACCATTACAATAACTTACCCTACGGGAAGTTAAAAACTAAAAACAAAATTTCAGGTTTAAACTCGCGTTTTGGATAACCAGCTGCCACGTAGTATGTAGTGATATATATTTATAATTGTATATAAGTAGAGATAAAATATTTTTACAATTGACAAATAGCATTTTTAGCAATGTTTCATTAAAAATAAACCACACATATGTATTAAAAAAAATCTAATAAAAAATTGCCTTCTAAAATACATCATTGTTAAGCATCATATAGAACTTTGAAGTTCCAATTGCTGTTCAAAAGCTAGTGATATATGGCATCGTGCCTTAAGGCAAATTGCTAGAACTTCCCGTATCGTAACGAAATATTCGAAGAATATTAAACGTTTTTAATTAGATTATTATAAATATAATACTATTATTATAAAACATTGTCTAATATTGCAATTGCAAAGTGAAGAGTAAAAATTATTGAAATCGGATGCTTAGTTTTCTCAAAAACTGCCATTTTTTGCATATTTAGTTCTGTGTTTCCAAAATGGCTGGGCCTGCATTTTCCAGAAACTAATCCCCATCATTACGAATTGAATGATTTTTTGGATCATTCAAATCGGATGCTCCGTTCTTTCAAAAACTTGATTTTTCAGAATAACTTGAAACGTCGAAAAAAGTTTTGACTCACATACACACTGATCTGCAATATAATTTTATTACATAAAAAAATAATTTTTAACTTTCCGAAGTCAGCAATAAATTCGATTCGTTAACTTTATGTTTTCTCGACGTTTTAAACGATTCTGAATCGAATGAGACTAAATTTGGAAAAGTATGTGTGTGTGAACATATTAGTAACTTAAAAGGCCTGAACCGATTTCAAAAAATTATAAGCCATTCGATGTATCTCGATGAGGACCATCGTATATTACGTCAAAAATGAAAAATTTTCGTTCACGTTTTAGACAAAAATTCTGAATCGATTTCAAAAATGAAAAAAACTATCCGAAAGATATATTATTTGCAATTCGTGCTGATTAGTTTTGAACATAGATCGGCTGAGCCATTTCTTCAAAATTAACTGTTTTTTTATTTATGTTGAGGCATTAAAATTTGACAAAATATGAAAGTCAAAATTTGTGTTAAAAGTCGCTTTTCTGATTTCACAAATTTTAAAGCCATTTTTTTGGAATCAGCGGAAAGGAAGTCTACACATCTTATCTAGTTGTGCAAAGAATGTTACCATTAATTTAAATAATATCATGGGCTACGTACATGATATATATATAGTCGTGCAGTTGAAAATTTCATCTAAATATCTAAATCTCAATTTCGGTTGATTAAGTCAATATTTACACATTCATCATTCAAGTTCATGCAACTTGCCTTGAGATCAAATACCACTTTCAACTAGTTTATGTTAATTTTAACTAAAATTTTACAAATGTTTACAAATGTTTACAAATGAATATATCAATCAATACCATCAATACAGATACTGAAAATGTATTTGCAAGCATTATTAGTCATAATAAACATTTCATAATTTTTCAATTCTATAAATCTTGCATTTAGAATATTTGTTATTTTGTTTTTGGATTACGAGTTATTTTATGAAAATATTGAAAGTTTTTTATCTAAACTCTGAATACATATCAATATATGTATTTTTCCGATAAAACATGCAACAAGTGCAATTGCCCATTGGTTTCGATTGGAAAAGTTATCGAGCTAACAATACCACGATGGGTAATTTGATCACAACTTTAGTATTGATTACCAGAACATTTTCTTTTATAGCTGCATCAGCTTGTCAGAAAAATAAAACGTAATTATACTTAAATGATTGATCAGTATTGGCAAAAATAATAGAACTGGAATTGATGGCTAAAATTGTGTAAAGAGAAACTGTGGTGGAGCATGAAAGTATTTTTACTCACATAATACCACATTCAATTGAATTATGCTAAATCACTTTACATTCATAATAATTAGTGTTTCAATATAATTCTTGCTTTTATTTCGAAATGAAAGTATTTGCTTTACAAAATTTTAAATTAAATTAATTTAATTCTTTAATAGTAATATTAATAATAAATGTAGTAAAAGCATGGATTACTAAAATGATGTGAATGTTCATTTATCATTTTTGATATGATAATTATACAAGTTATCCTTTTGTTAAAAGTAATATATTAATTAAGGTGTACTTTAAATTATAAAAACAGGTTTTGCTTTGACAACTAATTCTTCGCTATGATAGTATGAGTATATTAAAGATATTTTAAGTCAAATTTTGTTGTTTTGAAATCATAGAGAAAAAGACTTGAATCATAGAGAAAATAGTAAATTGGCAAGTCGAAATTCCTGGCAAAACAATTTTTTCGGAAAGTTAACATATTTCTGATCAGTAGAAAAATTCGATAAGAAATATAGTAAAAATATCTCGATTTTTTTGTCCTTTCACTTTCAACTTGCAAATCCTAATACTTAATCAAAGGATGGGCTGGTAAAGCTTGCTTCTATACATATTGGCTGTATATAGTAACGTTCTTGAATTTTCACAAGGGCAAATAAGTCGTTTCTTTGCGTGCTCAAAAGTCATAATGCTTATCCACATTTATCTACATTGGCCTCATGCCAATTCCAAATATGTCTTAGAATTTGCTCATTCCTTTCAGAAAAACACACCTATAATGTAATGGTATTTCCATTTGGGCGAAAGAAAAACGAAGTTTGAGCTAAATTTCTATAATAGATCATGATAGTTTTGATGTATATGAATCGAATTATATTTTTTAGTTTTAACAGCGGTCAGAACTATAAATGTTCTAACTGAACGAAGCCTACAGTGTATTACAATAAAATTAGAATATTGGTTTACAGTACAGTTCTATCCGATGAGAGATTTAGTGCAAAATTCTAATCTCACTTGTTAACATATTTTAGAACTATAATTTCAAGTGAAAATCTGATTGATATCAAGATCACAAGGGCAAAGTATGATTGATTGATAACAATGTAGCCGAGGTAAGCATCTAACCCGAAACCATAGATTGCTAATAAATTTCTTAGCACAGGCCAGATCTATTATATAAAATATTATAAAAAAAAATTGATGTGAGCTTTGTTATGACAACGAGAAACATTACTGTAAAAATGCAAGTAGGGTTCGCCCGTAGGTAAGCGGTTAAGAGTGACGGGAGTTGTTTCAGAGGTCCCGGGTTCGATACCCACTTCGAGCAGCCTGTTGTCAGGCAGCAGTGACAACGATTTTCACTTGGAAATATAGATAGCAATATGATTCCAAGTGAAAATATCCCTCACCCGGCATTGCTGCACCAATAAAAAGTCAGCCGTATTAGATTAATTCTAATAACAAAATCATCAAATGTGAATGGATTACCAATTGGGTTACCATCTAAAAATACGAAGTAAGGAGAAGTTTCAGCCCAACAGCTCATAGGACGTAAGGTTCTGGTATGTTGCTGATCATCAATGAATGTAAATACAATTATGAAAACTATTTCTGAAGCAAATCACAGTGAATGATGAATACATTACAAAGACGCAGCCGCAAAAATCGTTTATATACTAAAAAGTATCTTTGAATTGAATACTTACTTTTAATATTTAGATATAATGAAAATAAGCACGGAATTCATTAGTCGGATGACCAGTTTTGAATTCTATCTCAATGAATTCCACACGGAATATTGGAAATTGAATGAATTAACAGTCAATCAATAAATAAAAGGTAAATATACACCTGATGAATTTAGAAATATGAACATACAGCACTCTTTTTTGCACTAATTTATTTAAAATCTAAAATATGAAAATCTAAAATATTACTATGTGTTAACAGTTCCAACTGCTTACGGAACTGGTGGTGTATGGCATCGTGCCTTAAGGCAATTTGCTGGAACTTTCTGCACCGTAACGAAATGATCGAGAAATATTAAATGTTTTCAAATAGATTTTTATAAATATTGTATCAATCTTGTTTAATATTCATAAGAATTATATAAACTGAATTGTTAGGAATTTCAAATTGAAATTATATATATCAGAAGTATATCAGAACAGAATTAAATTTGAAATCTGAATTATTTTCGATATAAAAAAAATCTCAAAAAAAAAATTAACAAAAAAAATTAGAAACAATTTTTTTTTCAAAAGCAATTAATTTGTTGAAACAAGCAGAAAGTTCCTTGAATAATTAAAATCGAACGCTTAGTTCTCTCAAAAACTGCCATTTTTTGCATAATTAGCTCTGGATCTTTGAAATGACTGGACCTGCCTTTGCTAAAAACTAATCACCTTTTCTCGCAATCATTACAAATTGAATTTTTTTTAGATCATTCAAATCGGATACTCCGTTCTCTCAAAAACTCGATTTGCGTTTTCTGCATTCTTTGCTTCGTATCTCCGTAACGGCTAGACCTGCCTTTGTCAAAAACAAATCAGCACATCTCCCTATTAATAGATATCGAATATTTTTTGAACCATTCAAATCGGTTGATCCATGCAACCGAAGACGTGGACGAGAAAATGCGGACATACAAAACACACACATCTATTTTTTCTGAGGTATGCCAAAATGTTCAGAAACCTTCAAAACGGCGAGAAATGCAAAAATTTTCATTTTCGATTTTTGACCCATTACTATAACTACCCTACGGGAAGTTAAAAATATTATTTAGAGTTGTAAAATTAATCATATTTAAAAAAAATAGTGCAAAAAAAGAGTGCTATTTTTCATATTTCTAAATTAATATCATACCGCACAGAATACATTTGTTATATATATATATATATATATATATATATATATATATATATCCTAGGGGCTCGGAAGTAAATTATAACTTTGTACAAGTTCGACATGCATAACGTTGTTCCGCTAAATATGAATGACATCCACTACACATTCACCTGACCCCACCAGGTATTTCCGTTATCAGCCCACGTTCTCTTGGAGTCAGAATTTCTATTCCAAAGTTGTATGAAGGCACGCGCCAATTTCGATTAAACTAAAATTCGATTCGATTTAAATAAGTTATGATCCCATTACGAGCGCTCGTTCGGGAAACCGACCTTGACCCCAATGCTGGCGCTGCACACAGGTACAGGCGACTGTCAGGAACTAGGTCAACCCGTAGATTCGGTGCCGGGGTTAGATCCGCGCAGGCGTTCTAGGCTCAAGGTCGCCGAACAAAAATCCCTGAATCATATTTGCAAATGTCACAGGATTATATCTGGTTTATAGCATAAAACTATGACGGAGAAGCGAATTGAAGAGAGAAATCGTTAGTTTATGCAAAGGTGGATTAAGGATTAGGTTGGGAAAGTCGAATGTAAATACTGGATGCTATGATAATGCGGTAAAAGTTTACGATTACCTTAAATATATAACGAATGTTTTTGAAAGGAATAGGTAATATGCAGTGGTGTTGTCGAGCCGGAACGCGCCATTTTTTGGGAAGGAACGCGTTCCGGCAAGAAAAAATATAACAAATCGCTACATACAGAAAATGATTTAATAAGTAAATTTTATAAATTATTATTCAACTAATTTTTATTAAATGTTCTTATTATTGTAATAAATATACATATATGTGCACACAATGGGTTTTGTAATAATTTTTGTTTCTTTCCTTTTCGAACGGAACCGGAAAAAACATGAAAACCGGTTTTTGAACCGGTTTATGAACCAGTTTTTAAAAATTAGCGTTCCGACAAAAATTTTTTAGCATAACACCACTGGTTTTATCAAAGTTGTTTTTAATTTAGTTACAAATTAAGGTGTATGAACTGAAATATTAATTACAATACAGTAGTGTATTTCAAACTTTACATATGTTACTTTAAGACCGAAAAGTGTCTGATGCCCGATTATTTCGGATATAAGTTGGACTTGGTTCGGACATAGCGGGCGTTAGTCGAATAAAATAAATAATTTAAGACATTCATATAATGGAAATTGATTGTAGCGAAAAAAGTAATTCTATAAATACAAAAGGATAAGAACTGCAAAAAAATGTAATATTTTTATAATTGGATGAGGTTTTTGCCATCTAAGGCAAAAATATAAGCCGTTCGATCGCTTGTAAATTTTTACAATCCAACATTTATTGGTAATTTTTTTAATCATTGTTTTATTGACATTTATTTATTGGTAAATTAGTTGGGAATTTATAGCAAAAGAGTTACCCTGATATTTTAATAGACTTATTGTCTAAATTTCGGTCTACAATTCGAGATTTGTATGCATATTCATAGAAACTTTGATCTTTTAAAAATCTGATGAAGGTGCTGTGGAATTGATGATCACTCAATTATTGATTAACCTGGTAGTAGATTAAAAAATTGTACTCCTAGACTAGTAATTCCCAACGTGAGGCACACGCCCAACAGAAAAATCCATTTTTAAATTCAAATGGGGGAGGCAAATTAAAAAATTACACGACTTAAACCCACTTACTTTGGGTGATTTGAATGTAATTTGCAAATACTGTTAAAAATTCGTTAAATATATTATGTATAAATAAACCCATTGTTTAGTTTAAGTGAGCACAGGATGCATGTGCAAATCATATAATATTTCCATATATATTTCCATAGCTTAGGTATGCCTTTTTAGCATCCCTTAATAAGCATCCCTTTTTAGGTCTAATGCAAACTTTTTTAATATTACGGATTATAGAAAAATTCCAAATTCTGTATGTAATAGTCTGTTATTTATAAATTGCCATCCCTTCCTGACAGCGGTATAATAATTTTTATATTATATTTTTAAGTTTAGAATTTTTAGAATTCAGTAAGTTGCGAGACTAAGAACATCTTAATAAAATTAGCTCGCACAAGTTATTCAAACATTTAATAAAATATATAGTTCTATGTCTATTGTCGCACAGTGCACACAATCGTTTAAAAGTGCAGTAATTAATTTTCTATGAAGTGATAACGGCAAAGGCAGCAGTAAGGTGTAATCGATGCCTTAACGGATAATTTGGATATGTTAGATATTTAATACCGACATAAAAATTCTTATAGAAAAATAATATTTATAAATTAAATCTTATATTCATTCGCATTTCTTATTATTCTTTCGTGTATTTTATAGCCTTACGTATGCCTATACTTTGCATTCTATACTACACGCCTTACACCTATACCATACGCTATATTTCATCATATACTCTCAAATCCCTACATTGTATACCGAACAAACCTAACCTATATCTACTATATATCCGATTACATATAATTTCCCTTACACGCTTAACTTAACCCTACCGAGATTCGAACCCGGGTCCGCCGCGTGACACGCGGCGACCTTAACCCCTACACCACCGTAACGCTATAATCAACCGACTTTTTTCGCGTGTCGTCGCGCCACCTTAGTATTAATTACCTATTTAATTAGAAAATGACCCGCGGAAACAACAGTGCGTCCCATATTATATTATTAATGGGGGTACCCGATAGGGTAGTGGTTAAAGCGCGCGACTGCCACGCGGAGGTCTCGGGTTCAAATCCCGGTATAGACAATAGATAGGTAGAGATAATACATAGGGCGTAAGGTAAACTTATATAATATAGGTGAATATATAAATTAGACAGTAGTATTTATAAGAAGTAAAAGGTATGTAGGTATATAATAAGTTAATGGCGGTATTATAGGTATCTCACGGTATGATAGATAATAGATATCTATATATGATATACAATAATATAGTATAGTATGATAGGTAATAGGTTATCTATCATATTATTAATAGAATATATAAATTAGACAGTAGTATTTATAAGAAGTAAAAGGTATGTAGGTATATAATAAGTTAATGACGGTATAGACGGTAAGATAATAGATATCTATATATGATATACAATAATATAGTATAGTAGGATAGGTAATAGGTTATCATATTATTAGGTTAAGTCTTATAAAGTATTGTAATAAATCTTGAGTACTTTTATATCATAATAAATACCTGTAAGTAATAATGAATACAAATAATACCACAATAAATATAATTAATGTTATTAAAGAATATAAATTATGTACTCAATGATTTCCTCATACTTGTACAATTTAATGTATAGACTAGCTGTATATAATAGAGTTAATATATAAGAAGTCAATATATTAGATTTGTGAGTTCTTATCGAAATATATCAAAATTTTTGAACCGGATTTTAAATTTTAGCGTTCCGGCAAAAAAAAATATTAGCACAACACCACTGGTAATATGTGGTATTAATACACACACACACACACTCGACACTTTATGTGTGGCATCATAGGCAGCTTAAGTAATTCTACACTATACTATTACTAAATCATTTGA
This sequence comes from Ctenocephalides felis, assembly GCF_003426905.1. NCBI lineage: Eukaryota > Metazoa > Arthropoda > Insecta > Siphonaptera > Pulicidae > Ctenocephalides > Ctenocephalides felis. The sequence goes on from NW_020537645.1 coordinate 20,515, forward strand.
AAAATTTTGCTTTCACGCAAATTGCATTAACTTTCCGATATTAACAACAGAGAACTATTGACGTAGATTAAAAAGAAAAGCGATTTAAGTCATTCTTTTCCTATTAAAGATTGAAACTAGTGGGGCGCATGGCATCGTGCCATGGCAAATCGCTGGAACTGGACCAAAAATATTTTTTTTTAAAAAGATAACATTTTTGAAAAAAAATTACTCTGAAAAATTTGATTTTTGAGAAAGTATAAATCTTTGACAAAGATTACTTTTTTTGAAAAAAAAGACTTTTTGAAGAAAAAATTTATTTGGAATATTTGGAAATTCTGACCTTTTTTCAAAGTAATCGTACTGCTTTAACTGCATAGAGACGAAATATCAAAGCGCGTAGGCGCCGCGTCCCGTCTAATAGATAAACATTGGTACGGAACCCATAGGAACGTAAACAAAACTTATACTTATTGTTAAAATCTCTATAAAATATCTGATAATTTGATGTGCATATGTCTAATGATAATTTATGACCGCCAAATGGCATTTTTTTTCACTTCTTTCATTAGATCTCCGAAACTGCTAGACCTGCCTTCATTAAAATTTGATCAGTTCCATCATGTTAATACAAGTAAAATGTTTTTTTGAATTATTCAAATCGGACGCTTCGTTCTCTAAAAACTGATTTACCGTTTTTGGCACTTTTTGCCCTATATCTTCGGAACGGCTAGACCTGCCTTCGCTAAAAACTAATCAGCAGGTCTCCTTATCAATACGAATAGAATGTTTTTGAATTATTCAAATCGCTTCATCCGTGTTCCCGAAATCGTCGACGAAAAGTTGTATTCGCACACACACATACACACACATACACATACACACATACATCCTTTTCTAAGGTATGCCAAAATGTTCTGAAGGTTTTGAAACGTAAGTTTGTTTGAAAGATATATAAAAATTTCATTTTAGATTTTTTTGCGATTACTATAACTTGCCCTACGGGAAGTTAAAAATATTTCACTTATATTAACGTGATGATTTTTTTTTAAGTTGTTGCAGGGGCAGGTTCCAGCAGTTTTGGAGCACAAAAAAAAGTTACAAAAGTGCCATTAATGCTAAATTCTATATTTGTTCTTATGTAGAGTTATATAGAGTTCCTATATAAAGCGTATTTGTATCGATTTTTCTTATGTACATCCCCCCTCAATATAATGTTTTGTTCCAATAAGCATCCAAATTGGTTAGATATATATAAAATAATATTATTATAAAATGTTTTGGCAAAATCTTGAAATAATTATCGACTGCATAGTAATAGATGAAATGTTGATTAAAGTTGTTAGTTAATTTTTACAGTCAATAAAAAGCAAAACGTGACAACGACAGCAGAAATGTAAATTTGAAATAGAAGAAATATGTATGTGTTTATATATATATACATATGTGTGTGTATAAAAGTATAAGCATATTAAAATTTGAAAAAAAAATCAAAAGCTCAAAAAGTTTTAAGTATCCAATAAGCTGAGTCAAATAAGTCATAATAATTATGGAATGTTTCTCTCATGGAATAATATTAATTGCCATTTATATTAACAATTTTAATTAAAGGACATATTTTATTTGACACTACTAGAGTTTCATACATAATCCTCTGGGTATAAATCCCACAACATTACTCTGCGTTTAGAGTCGAGCAAGTGGAGGACTTAATTAAATCAAATTCATTAGAGAAACGTTTCTTACAAATGTTTTTTGGTAATAAAGCATTTAAGAAAATATATTAATTAAATGAGTTATTTTGTTGATCCTTTTCTAATGAGTGATTTATTTCAATTTATATGGCTTTGATCCTTGAGACCAGTTGCTGGATCGTACCGTTCTATAAATAATTTAACTTATGTAAATAATATTATTTAATATTCACATAAGTTAAATTATTTATAGAACGGTACGTTCTAAATAAATAGATTCTTTGAAATTTGATTTTTTCAAAAAAAAATTGAAAAATATAGATTTTTTTTAATCTTGGTTTTAATCAAAATTATTCCTTATTAATCTTGTTCTTATTCAATGTTCTGGTAAATTTTTAAATATAAAAACAAGAATACACTAAATAGCATACAAAATTACTCAGTTTATTAACAATTTCTACACAAAAATATGTCTAAATGTACCGAACTTTAGTGTGTATAACAAAAGTATCGAACATTTTCCCATATGTTAATTTCATGAAAATTACTAAAATGATGCAAAATGTATATTATATTTAAAATAGTTTCAAATAATTTTAATATCATACGCGAGTAAAATTGCATTTACTTTAGCACGGAATCCAATATTTACTTTTAAATTCTTCAACGGAAACTTCAACGAAAGTTTTCCGCGAATAGTTGAAACGTTTTTCCATAGAAGTCTTTAACATGATCTTCTAAGAAAATCTAAAGTTGCCATTTTTTGTATACCTATAAAATATAAGTATATAAAATTTGCAACTTCAACTACTGCCAAAAATGAATTAAGTCTTTATATATATAATAGGTATATATATATGTCTCCGGAAAGAAACAATACATATAATTGTATTAGAAATAATAATATTAATATTAATAAAATAGATATAGAACTTAGCTTAGCCAAATTTATTCAATCACTAATAACGTATTCACAATTTGAACAAAACGTTATTGAAATAAATGTTTTATTATTTAATTGTAGTAAATGCTAATTATTATCGTTTGCTGGTTATCGTATGCACAAAAAATATCACCACCATATAATTTACATAATTTAGATAGTTTCAACAATTTTTTTTTTATAATATTTGTACTGCATTATAAAAACTACCCCGCCTTTGAATTATTTAATGCCTTTGACAATTGAAAATATAGATAATGTATAGGATATTTTAAGATTTGTATATCTTATTATCTCAATTTCTTCGCAAAAATGGCATTACAAACGTTAATATTTTTGTAAACATAAAGTATTCATATGAAAGTTCACATGTTACAACAAGCTTATAATTCATTAGAAAATAATACGTTCGATTAAATCTTTCTGAATAAATGAATCACGAAAGGTTTCATGTCGCAATATATACCTGCATGATGAATATCTCGTATCGTTTATAATTGTAGCATTTTATAAT
>NW_020537646.1:0-21340 GCF_003426905.1 Ctenocephalides felis
TTTATTAATGATCTACTCTTAATGCTTTTTCTCTTTATTATAATGTTAATTTTTAAACGTATTCATCACTAGTTGCACTTTAGTGCTTTTTGGTATAGCCGAGTAAGCTTTAACTGAGAGAACGAAAGAGAGCTTTTAATTGACAAACATTCCAGGAGAAACGATGGGTGATATTCTCACTTGGCCGCGTGGATGAAGTGATTTCAACTGAAATTGCCGCTTTAGAGGACGATTATATTCATGCACATTTTCCGGAAATATTCTACGATGGAGATAATTTATATGCACTATATATTCTAATAACACTCATTTGTGCTGGATAAAACCTTAGACATAAAACATCACGATGACATCAAACGTTTTTTCAACAATTTGAAACAACGATTCAATAACATTGCTAAAATTAGTAATATCAATCGACTAGTACGTTTGTCTCACTTTTTATATGACTGAGACTGGAATTCAAGAACAAATGGAAATTGTAGTCTTAACTGCAAAAGTCGCGCGCACAATGTTATTTCTTCCTTCGTTGACACACCATTGCGTTATTGAAATATTCAATCACTCAGCTCTTGGTAAATGTAATGACGGTTTACCATTGTCTGTAGATATCTGGCAATAATAATTCTCTGTAGATGTGACAGTTCTTCAATATTGTACAAATTCCATCGTCGACCCCTTTGTAATCAAATCGCCCTTTTTGATCATCATACACCCACTCCAAATTCAATTCGCTGAAGGGTGTGCGTGGAAACTCGAGCAGGCTTATTGTACTTAGCACCATTTATTAATAAATTTCAACTGAATATAAATTATTACATTTTTTATAGATGAAAACATATTGATGTAACTTGATTATTAAGCTAATTCGTAGTATTTAATTTTAAGGGAAATTTAAATTCAGCGCTTTCATTACCTTTACTTTTTGAATATAATATACTTTACTAATATAATTATGCTCACATAGAAGCAAATGATTAACAATTTTATTATTACGATGCAGATTCATTAAAAATAAAAAAGGAATAATTAACTTTAATTTGCATGCATTTATTTAACAAATCAAATTCTACTTGAGAATGAGAATCGAACTTGATACGAAAGTGTTGATATGAAAATCGCAACTTATGTAATCTAGTCTATATGCAATTATAGTCTTTATTCTAATTGTCTAATACTTGAAGATAACTCATCAAAAATTTTAATAACTAGTTCATCAAATATAATGTATTTGCAAAGGGCCTTTTGTAACTTTACGTCTGGAGTTGTTAAATCGGGCTTGAAATTGAGAAGATTTGAATTTAAATTAAACTGTAATTATTTATTATCAAACATATAGTAATTAATAGAATTCGCTAGAAACCGCAAAAATTCTGTATTCATAAAAAAATATCGATTTTACGTTCACTTGTAAGTTTTGTAGTAGAACAGTGGTCGAAAAACTTTTTAATCATTACCCCAAATATTTTTTCCTAATTTGGTAAGAGAGTTTAATCGAATACGGACAACTAGTCAGGAAATAATAAATATCAATTAACAATACATACTTTTTACCCCCAAAAGTTCCATTTTTACCCCATTTGTGGTAATTTACCCCGGTTCCTCGACCACTGCGGTAGAAAATAGAGTAAATATAATTCTAATTGCTTTTTTAGATATGATGTTTTTGATTGAAATTGTAAAACTGAAGTCAGGACGAAAAGTACCAAAAATTGAGTATATATACTGTTTATGAGGATAAGAATGATTTTACTCAATATAAGCAAAAAATGACAAGGACTACTTCAAATATTTAAAATTGATTCAATATATTAAAAATTTAAATATCAAACATGTAGAAGATTGATACCTGAATTATTTATATCAAAACAATGAAATAATGTAATAATAATTCTGGCCTGAGAACAGGGGCGTAACTACCGCCGTATCAGCCGTATCAAAAATACGGGGCCCCCGAGCCAAGGGGGCCCCCAATGAGCACAATCAGAAAGCAAAACAACAATTTTTTTAAAAAATGAATAATTTTAACGCAGTTTGCATTTTCTTTTGTAATCGAGAGGTATTAAACTTCAACATGTAAGCTTTGAGAGAATTTATTTCTGCTGCAATATTTCTGCAAGCTCTAGCAATCAATTCAATTAGTAAATTTTTGCATATCCGAAAAGTTAATATTCTTGTCAACAAATCTATAAAACTAATCCAGTTTATACATTTTTCATCAAAAATTGGAATTTGGAATTTTTATAGTTATATTTATAACATTTTTATATTAGTTTTTGTTACTACTTAAATTGTTTAATAGTTAGATTTTGCTAAATATGATCAACTAAATCATTTTCAGAGATCTTTCTTCACTGTTTTAAATTATTAGTTTCATTTCTAGAATTTCACAATATGACAGTAATGACTTATAAAAAACTAGCATTTTATTATTAATCTTTTGAATAGACCGTGCAAATTAAAACATGAAAATTTAGTGAATTAGTTTGCAAAAGAAGTCGAATATTCTGCAAAAAAGATGGATTGCAATAATTATTTCAAAGAACAAAAGACAAAAGATAATGAAGCGTTATTATGATGAGTTATCACAAGATGAGAGAATTTTAGACCCAAAATCTTATTTTAGTGTATACTATTTGCTGTTTGGATATATTAATTTCATAAACCAATAAAGATTGCGACGTAAATAGTAACATTTGTCTTTTGAAATGAAGAATTAATAAACGTTTCCAGAAATCTGTCGACTGAACTACAGTAAAAAAATACTGGCTCTATACTAGAAATAGATTTGAAGTAAAAAATCTAAGAAATGTGATGGATGCATTTTTCCAAAGAAATAACAACATGCATTTTTCTCTTGGCCCTTCCAGTTACAATCGCAATCGCAAAGATTTTTTTTAAAAATGAAACTAATTAAAAATTACGTAAAAAAATTAGGACAGAAATGTCTCTCAGACCTATATGTGCCTAGTGACAGAATCCTTATAATATTTAAAGATCATTAAATAATTTAATTTTTCAAAACCATTCAAAGAAAGTGAATACCTATCTGGAATCATTTGTGAAAAATTCAGAAAATGAGAGAAAATTAGATAGATAAATAATAAAAGCGATAAATAAATATTATTTTGATTTTATGTATTTTGTAAAAAAAAAATTCTTCTTGTGGGGGGGCCCCAAACAAATTTTGATACGGGGCCCCGCCAAGGCACGCTACGCCCCTGCCTGAGAACATTTTCTAATTGGGATTTGGTTTTAATGTTTGAATTTTTTTTGAGTAGAACACAATTTGCAAACGTTCCTATGTTGCAAAATGTTTTTATATCATTTTTGTTACGGTCTTTAGTTAACTTGTAAAACAGATAGTTTTAGGAATGAGGATTCGAGCTTTTTGTGCAATCAAAATGATAACGTTAGGTCTTACGGTGTGCTTTTATGTCATTATATAGTTATTCAGAATTTTACGAAGACTTTATGTTGCAATAAGTAAGAAATATATATATATATATATATATATATATATATATATATATATATATATAAAATACAATACATAAAATTTATGTATTATATTTAATTCAAATATTATCGTTCAAATAGTGGCGCCAACTAAGTATCATCTGCTCTAACTTCACAAGTATCTTTGACAGCTCAGAATTGAACCTTCCTTGACTTTGCTTTGTAACTGTCATTGTTTATTACTGATTCTGCTACATAATGATGAAACTGGTTTCTGACATTTAATTTAATGAATAGTGTATGAATTATAAAGTATCTTGTTTAACCTGTTCTCAGTAATAAAAACACAACAAACAACTTTTCATAATATTGTACTTGGATCTGTATATCAATTGAATTATTTTGAGGTTAGTTTGCACAATAAGTACTTTTATTAATTGAAATATTAATATCAAATGTCATAGTATATAATTTTTTAGCATTATGTCGGGCGTAGAAGAACCACTGCAGAATCTTTCAATAAATAACGACAGCAATATAGAAAATTCTATAAAGTTAGTCCCATGTAGCTTTCAATTCTATTCATTCTCCGAGAGTTTTCATGATTGCATATGTCATTATCATGTTATTCAAATGAGTAACAGTCTATTCATTTATATTGGAAACAATAAAGAAATGACAAATATTGCTTTATCGATGTTAACGATGCATTCAAAGGCCCCTGTTAGCACTGTTTTGTTTGGTGAGACTACAGATAACATTTCTCTTGGAATCGCTAACAGATTATCGAAGCGACTGTCTAAACAAGTATTTGTTAGTTATAATTTAGGACAGAATAAAATTCTCATAGCGAGTATTGAGAAAAGGTTACTCGAAGAAATTAATAAACACCCAACTAAGTTTTAAAGTCTAACGCTTATTGGTTTTTGATATTTTTGATATTTTGTATCTATAAAGTATGGAATAAATTATTTTTTATTATATTATTTGTGTTAAATTTTAATAACTTATATCATATTCTAACATGTGAATTTATGAAGAATAATATGATTATTTCAAAAATCTGAATGTTTATATATACTTATAGTTCTTGTGCCTTATAATTTAAATAAAAATACCCTACATAGTATGCATTGGACTGCACTATAGTATATTTAAATGATGTACAAAACCTTTAATAATCTTACCAGCGGAATTTTAAAGTTTTTTTAAATTAAATTAATTTAAATTTAAGCGACAACTACTATTCAGGCGCAAATAAATTCGTATTGTGTGATGGAGAAAAATTTAAAATTTATTTTAAAGTGTTTTTTATTTTCAATATAATAACAATCGATTATAAAATGTTATTCTACAGTAGACCTTATATTGCTGTAGGAAATATTAAAAACACTATCAATATGAATAATAATAAAAATTAAATTTAAATCTAAGTATATTCTAACTATTTGTTTAATTTAAGGAGTTTCACCCTCTTAAGTCTAAAAGTGCAGATGGATTACATAACTAGTCTAAACAAACTCGTTAGGGTGATTTTTGATTCATTCCTTAATTTTTGAGAAAAATTTCTCTTTTACAATATTCAAATCTCGGTGCTGAGATTGTTGTATAACTATAAGTACATTTTTTCGGAAACGTTGTATTTCCATAAAGAAAAGCTTATAAAATATTGAATTTCCTATTTCCTTATCCGTTTTCCATTACTTTATATCTGATATAATTCATAACGTACACAAATGACACAAAAAAGTCATTGGTCAACGTGTTTTTTCTCACACAAATGGATTATTGCTCATAGTCAATAATAACTTTCCATCACGTTTTTATTAAATTAATATAAATAGTAATACAAATTGCATTTTCCATCAAAAAGAACTGCTAAGAACATGATAATAAAAAATATTCTATTATCTATAATAATATTCTCTTTAGCAATACTGTTCGATCGCTACAATGATTTCAGTCGACATTAAATAATGATCAAGTGTAAATCGGATGTAATGGATGAAAAATGAATTATTAAATTAAGGTAATTGATGGAATCTATATAGGACTTGAATGTCAGCTACAGATTTATTAAGTATTGCCTTACGCGAAGTGAAGTTTTATTAAAATCCTGAACCTTCGATTTATTCTATATATTTGTAGTTATCTAGTATATATTATGGAAGCTTATAGGTTGTAACAATTATTTATTTATTGATTAATTCATCAAGTAATTTTCTATTAAAATTCGGAACTTTTATTTATAAACTCCTTGCAATTAAATTGTATGAATCAATAATGTTTTACAAATAATTTTATCAAGTTTCAAAGGTCTTATCTACGTTTGATAAATTTAATTACATATTTTTTTGTAAATTTACAATAAGTCTTTATTTACTAAATTTCGATCATTATTGGTCTTTTCCATCAGTTATGATATATGAAACTATCCATATGTTAAGAGCTCAAGAAGACCATGCTAAGGAGTTCAAATAAGGAAAATCTAAATCAGTTATTCGAATTATGTATCAATTTCTCTATTTGCTCTATTTTGGGCCCTTTTCTAAGTGGATTGTTAGAGTTATGGTCATAAATTGATTAATAGGAAAGACAATAGCAAATCAACGTCGGAAAGCAAAACGCATTATGGCAAATTGTGCGACGTCGTGTCATTGGCCTTCCCGCGTTTTATGCACGGCGGAACACAACATTATCCAAGTCCAACGAAAGTATTTCTTTCATAGCGGTGAATTTATTATAATATATACCTATCTATCTCATAATACAGGGATTGGAGATCAATTATTCAAAAAAAATAATTAAAATCTTAAATATAAATAAGCATATAATATTTATTGAAATGTGATGTACATGTAGCTGCTGCATGAATTTGATTGATCTGTGAAATTTTTACTCAATGATCATACAATAATCTCTACAATTATATCTTCAGTATATTAAAAATAATTACTTAGAACTAGAATTTCTATTATTTAATTATATGATAAAAATGAGTTTTTTTTTAATCAGGATAATAGTTTTAATGATCAAGGATACTACAATTAGTACAATATTTTTCTGAACTGTGATCTTTCTTGATTTTTATATTTTTATTTTAACATTTTTATATGAAATTTTGTGCATTTTTTCATTATTAATTTAAGTAACATTGCTTTTAGTGTGTTTATCTCACTTTGCGAATTATGATAGGGGATCCATTAATCACGCGATCGATTTTTTAGGAATTTCTAGATTCCCCCTTCAAAACATCACGTGTATTTTTATTTACGAAAAATTCGTATCTTTTTTGAAAATGTTAGGATTTTTTTTTAAAATCAGGTGAAAAATGATTACACATGATATCTTACTAGACCCCTCCCTCCCCCAACGTGATTTTTTGTCAAACACCCCCCTCCTCCTAAAAGCCTCACGTGAATGATGGACTCCCTCACATATGTACACTCTTTCTTTTTGAAAATAAAAACTTTTTTAAAAATTTGGGACAATCGGGGGGTAAATAGAATATAAAAGATAATTTAGAAAAATTCTGGGCGCATTCTGGTAATCCTGAACTGATCTGTTTTTGGTAAGAACATTCATATTATCAATATGTCAATATAACCAATCGCTTAGTGTTTGCGGGATAAATTTCAAATAGATTATTTAGAAAATCATTGTTTTTCACATGGGCAGTTATACGTTGCCTGTTCACAAGTTGGAAAACCATCCGCTTCGTTTGTGTTAACGTCAGACCAAAATAAAAAAAATGTGTTTTACCAAAGAGCACTTCAATGAGGCGGATAATTTGCGGATTCACTTTCATTTACTTAGAGAAGTTCAACTCAAAAACACTTCATTTTTGTAATCGAAATAAAATCATTACTGTTGTATAATAAAATCAAATTTTTTCTTTTCAAATATAAAACAAACAAAACATTTCTTTCATCTTCATCTTTCTCACGATACTAACTGGTGGCGGAACGGAGTTCGTCGGGTTGGCTAGTATAATATAAATACCATTATTTAGATTTACAATTTTAAAACTATTATTTTAATTTTATTATTATTTTTTAATAAAATTTACACCAGCTATTAGTTTAATCGTAGCTTTAGCTCAATTTGCCTACTTGTACAAAAGATATATCCGCTTTCCAATTGCTCTGCTAATTCTATACTTATATAACATGTTATCTATATGGATCAAAACCATGTTCAGAAGCAAATCCGCGATAAAAGTGTCAAAATATGAATTAATTCGTTTGTTCTACTTAAGATTATGAAATATTGAGGTGTTTGTTCTTTTCAGAATAGAATAAATAAATTGCGTATTTAGTAATTACAAAATTGTATAATTTTTCCGGTTGCGGATAAATTTTGGCATAAATTTGTATATGTCGCATTATTATATGACATTATTTTGACGATCTTGAAAGATATTGATGTAATCATGTAAATTTTCTTTGCCGTTGATTTACCAAATTTGGGACGTAAAGTTTTCAAATAAACTATTTAATTTAATATTTTAATTTCCAATTTTAACACACTGATTTTATCTAAAACTTGAATTAGAAAACACTATTTTTCATATTCTGTGGTACGTTTCAAAATAAGCTGTTTGTGGAGACTTTATTGTTTTTTAAATCGTTTTAGAAATTGATTTACTTCTACTTTGAGGTAATGCTGCTCATTATTCAACCGCTAATCCGCAGGTTGGCTAAAAGATTTACGCTCGGTATTGTAAATTTTCATGGATGTTAAAATTATTATATCAATATTCAATGTGAGGTTTCGCTGATACTTTAACAATATTCATTTCCAAGAATCGTAATCGTGTGGTACAGGTTTATGTTAATTTTGTAACTTAGAAATAAAAAATAGATTTTAAACTAAAAAACCAAATCGACTGAACAACGTGCTATTTGATTTTATCATCTTGCACATAAAAAACGTCTCTATTATCAGATCGACATATCGATTGTTTATTAATGAAAGGTATAATAATAACTTTCATCGTTGAAATATACTAAAACTTTCCACCTGATCATGTTATTATATATAAATTCTGTACTTTCTTATCGACTTACTCTTAATATTAATTGATCCGCTTCCAGATGCACATATGAATGATTGAATTACACATATCAAGATATGTAACATTTTTCTTATTTATTTAGTTCGTCATAAAGAAAGTAAAATTGATGTCGATCAATTAGAACTAGTTTCGCGCATTTCGCTTCTATTAAATAATGGCAAAAAGAAAAAATGAGAGCAATATGTAATTTGCATATCTTTAATCAATTTCTTTTATATTATTTGCGTTTACCAGTTACGTTATGTATTATAAAACACATGGACAATTATATAATTATGTCGCCAAATTAATTTTTTATGTCTACACAAGGAATCATAAATTGATTCGTTATGTTCAATTACATAGGTAGTTTTGATATCTTTAATCTTTTTAAATTATACGTGTAATCGATAATTGAATAAATAACAATGAGATATAATGTAATGCGCAACTTCTCAATTGTAATTGATTTGATATTTGTAATTTATGTTTGAAAATTTAAATGCCTAAATGAACTCTATTTTGGTCATAACATTGCATATTGTCATTCTTAATTACTAATTGTTTTTTGTATTTTAAAAACAGATTGTAATTCAATCTTGAGAAATAAAAAACAATTGACAAACAAATGTTGTAATTATTATAGTTGTCTGCAATTTTTTAGCAAAATTTTTAGCCTGCATTTAAGCTCATAACTAACGGGCAACTAATTTGTAAAAATTGGATTAATTTCTAAAAGGTCTAGTTTGTTAAATAAATATTTATAATGAAAATATAAAATTTAGAGAAACATAACTCTATCTGAAAAAAATAACAGAATTTTCTTAGCAACATCTTTAGGCTTTTTTGTACTCTTTAATTACAATTTTTGCTCATAATTAGTGGCGCAACTTGTTTGTAAAATATGTGTTTTTCATTGATTTCTCAAAAATCTAGATAATTAATTAAATATTCATAATCATAATATAAAATTTTAAGAAACAGAATTTTCTCTTCAATCAATCTTCAATTTATACTTGGTAATCACATAATATAATCAGATCATGTGAGCTGATCATTTAGGTAAAATTAATAATAATAAACAAGATTATGTTATGATATGTTGAGACTAGTTTCAGCAACTAAGTTGTTTTTTTGTAATACTTTATGCCGCTTGGGAAGTCATATCCCAGATTTTCCACTTTCATTACTGATGGATCATAGAAGTGGTTGAGAAATGAAATCAATAAATATGTGTCATTTACTATACACAATGAAATTTATTCATAAACACATTTGCTGATGATGTACTATTGTGCACAAAGTCACAATAGTTCTGTATTCAGAATTCTCAGCACATCCAACGTGTCTTATTATCGATGCAGACGTCCATGAAAATAATATGCATGATGAGTCGGTAGTATGCTCATTGTTTATTGTTTATTTCCTCGTAACATTCTTTTGATGTTCTTAACTTTACTTCAATAAGATGTAAACCACAATAAGTATACAGGAATTATCTATAATTAAGGAGCACGATTTTAAATTATGCGCACAATGATAATTGAATGGTGCTATAAATAATAAATTATCTTACCGTCATTATGTACCTAGTGAATACTTGTTTATAAACTTATATATTGCATAATCAAAGTTAATAAATAATCAATTATATTCAATATTTAATTTCATAATTATCTAACAATAAGTCAGATGAGCATAATTTTTGCCTTTTATATTCCACACAGCATCTTCACATATCACAGTTGTATTAAACGATTAAGAAATTCGAGAAAAATCTTTATAAATTAAATTGAATAGTTGTCTGTTGAAGATGTATGAGCATAAATGATAATAAAATTAATTATTATACTAAAATTCACTAAATCGTTTTTTATGAAACTTTTTACATATTTTCATTATTACTATACAATTTACATATAAAACTATTAATGAATTTTAGTAAGCACTAAAATATATATAAACTATTAAGAAAAGTTGACGACTGAAAATGTATGAGCATGATTTTTGCATAACAATAATTAAATGTTGCTGTAAATAATTAATTACCTTACACCCATTATATAATAGGACGTTTTTTATGAAATGATTTATTGCTTTTTCAAAGTTAATAAATAATTAATGTACATATGAAACTATCAATTTTGCTCTCTACATTATTTTCTCGAATCTATCCATATTACATGTTTATTAAATATTACATAAAATCAAAAAAATATTATATTAATTGAAATGAGATAGTAGTGAGCTAGATGTGTGAGCATCATTTTCACCTTTAATATCCATAATGAAAGTTTATTAAATATTTAAAAATTTGGAAAATTACTGAGCAAATTATACTAAATAGTACTTGGCTAAAGATGTTATCAGCATCATTTATGTATGCTATATTTTATATAACATTTATTCATATCAGATATGTACTAAATATTAAAGAAATTCAAAACAAAACCTATGCAAATGAATATCAATAGTAATTGGCTAAGAGCATCATTTTTGACTTCTTCTGTTAAATGTCAAAGAAATTTGAGAAAAACTATATAAATTTATATAAATGGAAGTCGGGTAAAAATGTCTGAGCATAATTTTTGTCATCCGTATTTTACATCACATCTTCCATACAAAAAGTACGTTAATTATTAAACTAATTCGAATTCTATATAAATGAACAAAAATAGAGATTATCAATAATCTGATTAAAATTTTCTTTACTATATTTCAAAACCATATTTCTCTTACGTTTGTTCCATGTTTTTGGCCGAAAGAGTAGATATCTTGTCCAGATAACTGGTCTAATGAATTATGACTGCGTTCGCAATCTGTAATTAAATCCTTTCGTGAGTAAGACGATCCCAGACCTGCTCACCAGGAGTTAAAAGATTTATTGCTCCTTACAAATTGTTACTCAATCGACTGAAGAAGGTCGCATTGTTAAATACGATTTTGATGTAATACCATAAAACTTGCGCAAGGGTTAAAGTGCGTGCGACTAACTCAACAAATATTATCTGGAGGTATTAGGTTCATTAATATTGTTTAAAATCCAAAGGTAATTTGATGTATATGGGCAATGAAAAGTAGTAAATGTAATAAATGAATTGAGTTTTATTGAGTACCTTTGGCATATAGGAATGTCCATTGCAAAATGCTTGCGAAATAGCTTAGTAATATTATATTTTAATATAATCATTAATTTAGATTGTAAATTTATGTGTGGGTAGTGGATTATAATGAAAAAAAAAGTCGATAAAAGCTTTTACTTTTTAATTACAATATAATATTGCAATACATATATTTGAATACTACTACTACCATACTACTTCCCATACTACTAGTATGGGACACTAAAGTCAAATTGAATTTTTGGCAATTATACTGTGAAAACCTAACCATTCTCCTATTTATAAAAAATGAGAAATATCAAGCAAAACTACTATCGAACTGCTCAGTAGTCCCAGATAATTTATCATTGTAGACATGTTTTTGTATTTTTCTAAAATTGCTCACCTGGTTTAACATCTATATACGTTTTAAAATGAGACAGCTAGAAGATAAAAGGTCCATTATTTTACTTTGAATTTTTAATTATTAATTTATCATCTAGATATGTATTTTCAAACATAATAAATAAATATCAGCTCGTACTACTTTATAAATCTTGCTTTGGTTGTTATCATAATCTGACTCCTTGTTTCTTGAAATACAATTATTACAAATAAGATAAAAACAGTTTTTGTTTCAAATATATTTTTAGGTTTACAATTAAATATCAATCTGATTACAAGCATTCAATGGGCCATTGGGATCTAACTGGACTCCAATTATTCAGGAGCTATTAGGATCTAATTAGACTCCAATTATTCAGGAGCTATTAGGATCTAAGTGGACTCCAATTATTCAGGAGATATTGGGATCTAATTGGACTTTCTAGTTTATGAATATGGTTTCTAAATGAAACTCTCCCAAATTACTTGAAGTAAATATATTTTTTTTTTTTTTTTTTATTTATTTACATATATACATTATTTTCATATCTCAGTCAGACAGAGGTGCCTGGTATGAGAGATTATGAAAAACAGTTTTCATATAATATTTACATTTCATTTGACTATAATATCTATTTCATTAATATAATATCTATATATAACTCTTCAGTCTTCTTTTTCTTCAATTTCCATATAGTACTTCTTTATTTTTCTTTTAAAATTATCATTATCATTGGTCATCTTAATATAGTCTGGCAATTCGTTATATATTTTGGTAGCACTCCATATGACATTCTCTCTCAAATTCTTTTTTCTATTGCGTTCAATGTGAAAATTGTTGTGTTGTCTCGTGTAGTGTTCATGTATATCTTGATTTGTGTCTATTGTTGCACTTGTTTTAATTCGGTTAAATTTCATTTTAAATATATGGGTTGGTTTTTCTTCAATCTTATCCTGGTATTGCAAAAGTCAGCAGTTGATACGACTACATCATTTTCGTGGTTTCTGAGTTGGTTAATATGATTCTATTGTTCATTTCTTTATGAACTAAATCCATTATAATATATATATATATATATATATATATATATATATATATATAATTTTGTTGAGGACGTACTAGGGCGCTTTGGTAATTAATTTTAGAGCTTTTGACTGTAGTCTCTGCAGTTGCAATATTTGGGTTTGGCTGGCACAAAATACATATTTTACGAACATTGATAGAATAGTTAAAAATCAAAGGAACAAAAGAAAATATTAACAATATTTGGGTTTGTCTGTTGCAAAATACATATTTTACCGACATTGGCAGAATAGTTAAAAATCATAGGAACAAAAGAAAATATTAACAGAAATTTGATATAAATTGTCTAATGTCATTATTATTAAAAATGTTGATGCCTTTTAAAAAAGACACATACGGAGATGGTTCATCACAACAGCTCATAGAACTGCTAACTTCTGATTGCTGTCCAAAAAATAAGAAAGAATATTGTTAGCAGTTTATTTTGTCCGTGCATGTCATTTAATAATTCCAGCTAAATATTGACTATCTATTATTATTTCTTACAATTTTCCTGACTTTGGAGTTAGTTTTCAATAGAGTTTTTCCTTCTCGGTATCTCATAGCCCTGTTACGTAGTTCGAACGCGCGCATCGAGTGTGAAAGTGGTTCCGATCGGTTTGTTCGTCATTTTCCCTTTTTTTGTTCTCGGTTTGCACTGGTTTATATTTATTTTCTATCGGCGCGTTTCCGGTTGAAAAGTATTCATGAGCGTAACAACGAATTTTCTCATATACGGCAATTTTACACTAAACTCGTAACGTAAGCTGCTAAGGCTCGGGTAACATAAATCTTTATCATGGACTTAAGAAACTCAATTTATTATAAATATCACAAAGTAAAATTTTACTGGCATAAAAAATATGCGGTAACGTTTAGTTACCATAATGTATCCTTAAGATGTTACCATAATGTAACCCTCACATAACGATTTTTGTGAGAAAGAAATTGCACTCTACATATTATCTTTTGGGTTTTCTTTCCTGACGATATAACTCCAGAACGCACAAACCGATTTCGACAATTTTGCATTGGTTAGAAAGGTCTCGGGCTCCGCAAGGTTTATAGCTAAGGAAATTAGTGGTGCATGGCATCGTGCCTTAATGCAAATTGCTGGAACTTCACGCACCGTAATCAAAAATTCGAGTAATGACATTAGTGAGAATTATCAGAATTATGCTTGGTTAAGTCAACGAGCAATTCTTGCCGTAAAGAATAATGATGTACAGTGTACACGCACTGAATTTCACCATTCAATCAAAAATTGCTGACAATTTGGTGGCATACCAATGATTCCGACTGGTCTTCCGTTTGACTTCAAACGATTGCAATTTCCAGTTCGCCTTGCGTTCGCGATGACAATTAACAAGTCGCAAGGCCAATCGCTTTGTGTTTGCGGGATAAATTTCAAATAGATTATTTAGAAAATCAAAATTTTTTACATGGGCAGTTATACGTTGCCTGTTCACGAGTTTGGAAACCATCCGCTTTGTTTGTGTTAACGTCAGACCAAAAAACAAAAAATGTGGTTTACAAAAGAGCACTTCAATGAAACGGATAATTGGCGGATTCACTTTCATTTTCTTAGAGAAGTTCAACTAAAACACACTTTATTTTTGTAATCGAAATAAATTCATTACTATTGTGTAAAAAAATCAATTTTTACTTTTCAAATATAAAACAAACAAAAAATTTCTTCATCTTTCTCACGAAACCATCTGGTGGCGAAACGGAGTTCGTCGGGTTTGCTAGTTTTTTATAATACTAGAAGTATTATGTTTATACATATACAAAATTTAATTTTTTTAATAAAATATTTTTATTATTCGACTGAAATAAGTAAATTTATAAACTTTTTGCTTTTACAAAAAAACCAATAAAAATTTTAAATAACTATTACTTTCCATTATGTGTATTTACGGAAATGGGAATATGTGTCGGAGCCACAAATAAAATGATAAATTGCGTAATATCGATCTAGCAATAAAAGAAAATAGTTAGTAAATGACTAATTTTAGGTATATAAAGCTGTAATTTTTTATTGATTCTAGAGTAGATGTCATTAGTAGAAGTATTAGTAGAAGTCATTATTTTAAATCAAATTACTATAGTCAGTGAATACTAGTTCGAACTTGTTTTACATCATTTTATTATTTGATTTTTTTTTTAATTCAATAGCAAATTGTTTTGATTGCTTTCGAGTGATTATGTAACTCTATACATACTTAAGATTTTTAATTTAGAATTAATTATAGGATGACTAATATAGAAAAACTTTATTTTTTTTCAATATTCCGCATAACATGTTTGTTTACAAATACTAATGGTATAGATATGCTTTAGTGATATAAAGTATGATGGGCATAGCTAAATGATTATAAATTATAATATATACTCATATATATAAATACATCATAGGTATAAGAAAATTTTTAATCAAAAAAATATAGATCCAATTTATATCCGCCATTGATTTGCCTCTTAAAGAGTATCATCACAACATCTCATAGGACTCTTAGCTCTGATTGATGTCAAACAAAAATAAATTTATATTTATTGTGTGTCAAATCAATATGTATGTCAACCTTATTTTTCATTTTTACCATTAATTACCATATATTCGATAAATTACGTTTCCCATGTAATCTCGACCTAATGGGAACAACCGCACGAGGAACAATCTTAATACGCGTGACAATCATTTCGGGTTCGTTAAAGTTGTTTTCGATTGTTTTAAATTTATTTGCGGGTTTCTATATCAAATTCTCGACAAATCTTCAATGATAGTGTAGCACTTTCGCCGTTTATGTCACGATGTGAAATTGATACTGTTGCACTTGATCGAACGCACTTAATCAATCAACCGATGAATTCCCATATCAATTAACTAATATTAGCCTTTCTTTTAAAGAGGAAAAAAAATTTATGCTTTATTCTTGATCAAAACTGAAAATGGGAAGAAAGTACCAAGTTTTGATGTAAAACCTTATGAACTATTCTACATTCATTCCTTTTATACTTCGCAAATATTATGATTATTAAAAAATTGTTTTTTGATGTATGGTGGATCAATAATTGGTTTTGCCATAATGAACTTCAAAGTCCACAGACCTTGCGGTTAAAATCGGTTTATAAACTACACAAGAACTATATTACCACTTTCTATGACTTCAAGGAAATAGTTGATGTATTCTATATTAGTGAATTACTTACTAGTGCTTTGATTATTTGTTACTCCAATATCTTATCAGAGTATTCAAAATCTATCATTTAGAATATCATATTATTCAAAGTCTGTCCCAATTCACTAATATTTCTATTACATAACTAATGTGTAAACAAACCGCATGCATTATTTTTATTCCGCCGCCATATAATAATATAGCCGTATCCACATATGGAGTATATTATGTTTTTGTATATATCGATTATGTTATCGATCGTATTATGTTATTTGCCCCTGGTCTCTTTCCGTCTTATTACATCATAAAGCATAAGGAAATAAAAATTTAAATAAATTACATTTTTATGGATCATTTATTATTCGCAAATCATAAATTTTCCTGATCAGCATTTTCCTGAAAGCTTTCGATTATTGTATTGGTTGATGACCGACGTTAAAAGAAAAACATTGATTTGATTGACAAAAAATACATCTAAATTTAGAGACTACATTTTTATTACCGTTAGTTTCTAAAGGAAAACTTTTCTAACAGATTTTCAAATTTAAACCGTAGTAGTAAATGAACTAAACACATAAATCAACACCATATTAGGCAGGGTGAAAAAATGACTCAACAATTTTATTTATATTATTTTATGTATCACATAATTTGTCAATTATCACACAAACCGATGAAACTAATGAATTTTGTTAAAAATAAAGTAATATTTATCGTTGACGATTACAAATATTGTGCATCGCAAATAAAATATTATGTACTAATTAAAAAAATATAACGAATACGTTTATTAGTACTACTAATACGATTTTGCTATTGATGAAATTTTTGCGCCACAGATTTCGTTTTTTTTCGTGTTATGTTAAGTACATAAAATATTCTCAATTATTTGGTATTTTTATCTAAATATATATTTTCAGCATATTATTTAAATAATAAATAACATAAATTTATTCTGAAATATTTAATTAAAACATTTACAAGTTTCTGGAATTTTGTAAAAAATATGACTGATAATTTTACATCTGAATTATTTTCACAACGGAATGGTGGAAATCTGTTCAGTTTATTAAATATCAGTGAGCCATCGAGTATTTTTTATATTTAAAAATGAAATAAATTTGTGTAATTTGGTCATATTCAAAACTAGTTTAATGTTATTGAAAACAGATATTGAAGAGCTAGTTTTGTATCTCAGATGACTGAAATTTTTTTAGAAATGTTATATTCTTCTTTATTTTTTAATCTGTTACATTTTTGCTCAAATGTGTATACAATTGTTCAACAGAAAATCAATCAATATCAAGTAATATTATTAAACAATTAAAATAATTTCTTATAACCGTCCATTGTTGTGGAAGGAGATTTTGTCAACGGTTGGCTCGTGTCGGGAGTGGTATATATAGCTTCTATCTTAATGCTTTTAACATAAGTGAACAAGTGCCTTAGTGAACAAGAAGTGTTAATACAATTGTTGTATGTGATTTAAAATAAATTGTGAATAGAACATTTTACCAAGAATATGAATCTACTATTTGTTGTGAGTTTTTTTTATTGTAATTGTTATAAAGTTATCAGAAAAAATTTATATGAACCTAATGGATTTTTACAAATGCCCATGACTGTGCTAAATTCTACGATAATTTTTTTAGACAATACCTATTTTGTCAAAACGCAAATTTGGAGATAATATTTTTAGCTAAATATAATTGCTTAATTTTTACTTTTCTCCTATTTATATGTTAGACCGATTTAAGATTTATTTAATGAATTTTTAATCTGTCTATAATAACAAAAAAAATAATGCGAATTTTTAATCTTCCTTACAACTTAATTACATTAATTTAAAATGTATAAGTGTATTACGATTAGAAATCAAATGTGATATTTCCTTATTGTATAATCGCTACACATGAAATAGAGTTTTCAAATTAGCTATCACGCAAATATATAAAGTACGTGATGTGCTTACGTGCATTATTAATAGATTTTTATATGTAATTGTTAATTATCAACTATTTATTTTAAATTACAAATGCCCATTTTTAATCAAAGTATTAGAATAATTATGCGAATAAATACTCAAATTAAAGTTTTTTGCGACGGGGTAATACATTTTTTTTAGTTCTTAGTAATGAATGCTTTTTGATGAGGTTTTTTTGTCATATATGTTTTTTATCAATTAGTTGACCATTGCGTCAAGCGTGGCGATATTGAATGCGGCAATAGCTTCTCGCCACGATAGTCGAAAATGGTCCAGACCTCTCATCGTAGCCGAAGAGGAACCCGAAGAACAACCAGAACCTGCAACTGAACTTCAAGCACCATCTAAAGACAGCATTGACTATTATTTGAGGCAGCCTGTACAAGAACCTTACATAATAACTATACCAGAAGCACCAGAAATTCATAAGAAACAACCAAAAGGACAAGATTCTTACTTACCTAGCCAAATAGTGCTTCGAGTAGAGAGCAACCAGTCCAGTTTTCTCTGAGCACACGAATGAACTTTACAAACACCGATGAAGTACGCAAACCTCAAGTGTTCCCTCAATCGAGATATGGTAGCTTACCCAAGAAATTCTTAGGTTTCAAAAATAAACCACATTACTTAAAATTCTACGCTGATGACGCTTTGCCTAAAGTAGCACCAAAAGGGGCACAACAAAAATTCTTCGAAAGCTCATCACCACAATCTGAATACATCCAACATAGCCAACCAAAGGAGATAACCCAACGCCTATCAAAACACATTATCGAGAGCAAAACTGAAAAGAAAATTTTACCCAGACAACCACTGCCACCAATCTTTGATAGCGAAAGTGAAGCAGTTGTACCACGTTTGAGTTATATTAAACCTATTGCAGAGGCCAACAGTTCTGAGGAGGACGATGAGGAAGAATCAGAGAAGATTGTTGAAGTGGTCAAACCAACAAAGACGAAGAAGGCTAAATCTGTGAAACCAAAATTGGGTGCCTTGACCGATGGTAAACAGAGAGTGGAATTCCAAATGCACGGTCATGATGGTCCACAGAGCTACAAATTTGGATATGACACTGGCAAAGGGTATGTAGAGAAGAAATCATATAATTCTTAGGACATTTTTAAATTACAAATCTTACATAGTTTGTCAGTAAATTAAATTATAGAATAACTCTAGAAGTAACTTAAATAACTTTATTCTTCTGGGAGTGGCGCGCGCTACAAAACCCAGTGAACGTGATAAACATGCTGTCGTGATTAAGGATTCAAAGTAATTTCAAAAGTTATGATTACATCAGTTATTAATATCTGAGTTATTACAATCTATAGTTTTTACAACTTTACATTTACATTTGATAAGTTCATAGTGTCTTGTTTTGCAAATTGCTTCTCAAATGCCAATTGGCGGATATTTAGTAAATTTTTATATTTTTTATTATTAGTAAAGTAATAATTTGGAAATAGATTCTTACGTTAATAGTAATAATTACGGTTCTTATGATAATAATAATAATTTCGAATCTTATGATAGTAAAATAATTAGCACTCTTATTATTAATATTATTTACTAGCCACTATTTATTCAATTTAAGGGGCACAACTAGTGTAACCGCCCTAAAAAAAAGGTGATTTCTCGTTAAACTAGATAATATTATCTGTAAAATGAACTACGATGAAGGAACAAAAATTGACAAAATATCGGCGTTTTTTTAAAAAAAAGTCGAATTTTACCCAAAATTTTGGTCGTTTTTGGACTGCCAAAATTCGATTTTTGATCCGATACGGGCAGCTATATATAGAACATGTAAAAAAAATTTGATAGTGATCGGATCATTTGTTTTTGAGTAATCGCTGCAGCAAATTCGGAAAATGCTGTTTCGAGAAAAACGCGTTTAAAGATTAAATGATCATTATATTATATACTATATATATACTCTTTAAATGGCTGTGACTCAAAAACTATTTAAAATATCGATTTAAAATTTTGGTATGTTATTTTTAAAGGTATAACCTATCGAAATATGGAAAAATTGAAAATTCGATTTTTTTTTAAATTTCACACTAGTTGTGCCTCTTAAAACCGAACACTTGATACTTCTAATAAAATATTGAATTGTATACTAAACCTATGGTTGCAATTACGTTTTATAATATCTGAACAATATCTATTTATTTTTCTATTTGCCTCAAATGTAATTCCTATAACATAATATGCGTAATATCATTACTTTTCATATAACGATCTAGTCTAGAATTAAGAGTTATTATTTGCGGTACTTTCTCCTTATTAAGCGCAAGTTACCATTATTCCTGATCGCGTTTGTCCAACACGAATGTATTATTCCAAAAATACTATAATGAAAGTTAATTCTATAGAAATTAGGTTTATAATTATTAATTTTGTAAATTAAATTCATAAATGAAAATAGAAACTTTGAGCAACTTTTTCATCCAGTTTAAAGCGTTAATTTAAACATACGATTGGTAATCATGTTTTTTTCCTGAAAATAATTCTAATTCAATTGATTATTTTTTATTCAATTCAATATTTTAGAAGCAGTCGTCAATTTAGATTCGAAGAACGAGACAACGATGGATTAGTCAGGGGTCACTATGGATTCTTTGATGAAGATGGAAAAATGCATGTTATTAAATATAGAGCGTCAGCTGATGATGGTTTTAGAACCGATGAATAATTTATAAATTAATATTTTGATTTCATTATTTTTAAATCTTCCAAAAGCCTTTTTTTGACTTAGTGGAGAATGCATTTTTTTCAATTACGGACACAGAAAAATTGGATATTCAATAAAGAAGCAACAAAATATAATGTTAGCATATCAAAAGTCAATATATATATTTTTTCAATAATACAGAATTATTGAAAAATTATATTGCACTTTGATATCAGACCTAATTTTGAGTTTATAGTTGGATTTTTTTACTATAATTGCAATTTTCAATTTTCGAAATTAAGACTGATATTATCCAATGAGTCCGAATTTACATGGCATAATGTCATGGATTTAATTAAATGATGTGTTAAAGTTTTTCATATAATTTTCAAATAATTAGTATTAAGTATACATTATAGTTCGTTATTCGGTTTTTA
>NW_020537646.1:22340-46719 GCF_003426905.1 Ctenocephalides felis
TATAAGAATATAATAAGAAGTCAGCTATAATTATCAGAAATGTTGATGCTTTTTAAAAAAGATACAAACGGAGATGGTTCATCACAATAGCTCATAGAACTGCTAAGGGGGCGTCCATTAATCACGTGAGCAAGTTTTTGAGGATTTTTGGATCCCCACTCCCCCTTGGTGATACATGGTGATATTCAAATTACACCCCCCCCTCCCCCAGCAACATCAAGTGTATTTTAGTTACGTGAAAAAACTGTCTTTTTTTTTTTTCGAAAACATTTGAAATTAAAAATAAAATTGGGTAAAAAATAAATACACGTGATATCTTACTATACCCATCTCTCCCCCACGTGATACTTAGTGATTTTTTGTCTAAGGACCCCCCCCCTTCCCATAAGAACCTCACGTGATTAATCTAAGTTCTGATTGCTGCTCAAAAAATAGGAATATTGTTTGAGTGTGTCACTTTATAACTACAGCTTAATTTTAAATATCTGTTACTATTTTTTACAATTTTTCTGACTTTGGAGTTAGTTTTCAATAGAGATTTTCCTCCTCGATATCTCATAGCCCTGTTACGTAGTTCGAACGCGCGCATCGAGTGTGAAAGTTGGTTCCGATCGGTTTGTTCGTCATTTTCCCTTTTTTTGTTCTCGGTTTGCACTGGTTTATATTTATTTTCTATCGGCGCGTTTCCGGTTGAAAAGTATTCATGAGCGTAACAACGAATTTTCTCATATACGGCAATTTTACACTAAACTCGTAACGTAAGCTGCTAAGGCTCGGGTAACATGAATCTTTATCATGGACTTAAGGAACTTAATTTATAAATATCACAAAGTAAAATTTCACTGGCAAAACAAATATGTGGAAATATGTAATAACTATAATGTATCCCTATGATGTTACCACAATGTGGCTCTCACTTAGTGATTTTTGTGAGAAACAAATTGTTCTCTACTTATCATACTAACAATAAGAGGGCAATATATTTCCAAGAGCAAATAGTTTTTCTTCGGCATTACTATATCAAATTAAAAATCTTCATTATTAAAGAATTTCTAATCATTCTAGAATAGAGACCAACCGTTGGTCTCGTTAAGATAATCGTAACAGCTTATAGAGCATATATTGAAATTAATTAAATTTGATTACTATAGTCTCTAATGTATGATTTTATTTTGAACTAACATAAAAATATTTGCTCACATTTACAATTAAACAAAATAAATTTTCCCTAAACACACTTAACAATTCAAGTGAATAGAATTTATACTCATTTTACTTGTTAACTTCTCATAGGGTAAGTTATTGTAATGGGCTGAAAATCGAAATTGCAAATTTTTACATTTTTCGAAGTTTTGAAGGTTTCTGAACATTTTGGCATACCTTAGAAAAAATGGAGTATGTGTGCGTGCGTGTATGTGTGTATGGATACAATTTTTCGGTCACGTTTTCGGGCGCACGGATCAACCGATTTGAATGGTTCAAAAAACATTCGATTCCTATTGATAGGTAGATGTGGTGATTAGTTTTGGCAGAGGCAGGTCCAGCAGTTACGGAGATAAAGAGCAAAGAGTGCAGGAAATAGAAATCGAGTTTTTGAGAGAACGAAGCATCCGATTTGAATGATCTAGAAACATTCTGTTAGTAATGATTGAGAGAGGTGGTTATTAGTTTTTGGTAAAGACAGGCCCAGCCATTTTGAAGATACAGAGCTAAATGTTATATAAATGGCAGTTTTTGAGAGAACTAAGCGTCCGATTTAAATAATTCAAAGAACTTTCTGCTTGTTTTAACAAAATAATTGATATTGGAATTTTTTTTTTCAAAAAAAATTTTTTTGTATATCGAAAATAAATCAGATTTTATTTTTAATTCTGACTAAAGTTCTAATATACTTTAAACAAATAATTTCAGCTTTGCTATTCAGTTTATATAACTTTCATAAATATTAGACAATGTTACAATATTTATAATAATCTATTTAAAAACGTTCAATATTCCTTGAACATTTCCCAGTACGGGATGTTCCAGCAATTTGCCTTAAGGCAAGATCCCACACACCCCACTAGTTTTATTTTATTTTATAAATTAGGTTGATCATAATGCATGTACAAAACAATAGTAGTTCAAAGTTTTCAGAATTCACTAAATTGTTTCCAAATTATATTTTTTTGATTAACGACATTGAAAATAATTCTCCATTACACATCAATGTAATTTTTCATTCCTAGTACTAGAAAACGTTTATTACGGATTTGTCAAATCACTCCACTCAACGTAATTTTTTTTATAATACTATTTATGTTTATACATATACAAAATTTAATTCTTTTAATAAAATAATTTTATTATTCGTTTGAAATATGCAACTTTATACATTTTTTGCTTTTACAATGAAACCAATAAGAATTTTAAATAACTATTACTTTCCATTATGTGTATTTACGGAAATGGGAATATGTGTCGGAACCACAAATAAAATGATAAATTGCGTAATATCGATATAGCAATAAAAGAAAATAGTTTGTAAATGACTAATATTAGGTATATAAAGCTGTAATTTTTTATTGCTTCTAGAGTAGATGTTATAAGTCATTATTTTAAATCAAGTTACTAGTCAGTCAGTGTATCGTCATTGTTTAGTTCGAACTTGTTTATTCATTTTATTATTTGATTTTTTTTTAATTCAATAGCAATTGTTTTGATTGCTTTCGAGTGATCATGTAACTCTATACATACTTAAGATTTTTAATTTAGAATTAATTATAGGATGACTAATATAGAAAAACTTTATTTTTTTCAATATTCCGCATAACATGTTTGTTTAAATACTAATGGTATTGATATGCATTAGCGATATAAAGTATGATGGGCATAGCTAAATGATTATAAATTATAATATATACCCATATACATAAATACATCATAGGTATAAGAAAATTTTCAATCAAAAAATATAGATACGACCACCATTGATTTGAATCTTAAAGAGTATCATCACAACATCTCATAGGACTCTTAGCTCTGATTGCTGTCAAACAAAAATAAATTTATATTTATTGTGTGCCAAATCAATATGTATGTCAACCATATATTCCATTTTTACCAATAATTACCATATATTCAATAAATTACCTTTCCCATGTAATCTCGTCCTAATGGGAACTACCGCACGAGGAACAATAACGCTTAATACGCGTGACAATCATTTCGGGTTCGTTAAAGTTGTTTTCGATTGTTTTAAGTTTATTTGCGGGTTTCTATATCAAATTCTCGTCAAATCTTCTATGATAGTGTAGCACTTTCGCCGTTTATGTCACGATGTGAAATTGATACTGTTGCACTTGATCGAACGCACTTAATCATTCAACCGATGAATTCCCATATCAATTAACTAATATTAGCCTTTCTTTTAAAGAGGAAAATTTTTTTTGTCTTATACTTGATCAAAACTGAAAATCGGAAGAAAGGACCAAATTTTGAGGTAAAAACTTATGAACTATTCTAACGTTTCTTATACTTCGCAAATATTATGATTATTAAAAAATGTTTTCTGATGTATGGTGGATCAATAATTGGTTTTGCCATAATGAACTTCAAAGTCCATAGACCTTGCGGTTAAAATCGGTTTATAAACTACACAAGAACTATATTACCACTTTATATGACTACAAGGAAATAGTTGATGTATTCTATATTAGTGAATTACTTACTAGTGCTTTGATTATTTGTTACTCCAATATCTTATCAGAGTATTCAAAATCTATCATTTAGAATATCATATTATTCAAAGTCTGTCCCAATTCACTAATATTTCTATTACATAACTAATGTGTAAACAAAACCGCATGCATTATTTTTATTCCGCCGCCATATAATAATATAGCCGTATCCACATATGGAGTATAATTATGTTTTTGTATATATCGATTATGTTATCGATCGTATTATGTTATTTGCCCCTGGTCTCTTTCCGTCTTATTACATCATAAAGCATAAGGAAATAAAAATTTAAATAAATTACATTTTTATGGATCATTTATTATTCGCAAATCATAAATTTTCCTGATCAGCATTTTCCTGAAAGCTTTCGATTATTGTATTGGTTGATGACCGACGTTAAAAGAAAAACATTGATTTGATTGACAAAAAATACATGTAATTTTAGAGGCTACATTTTTATTACCGTTAGTTTCTAAAGGAAAACTTTTCTAACAGATTTCCAAATTTAAACCGTAGTAGTAAATGAACTAAACACATAAATGGAAACCATATTAGGCAGGGGTGTCCTATTTTTAACAATTAGACTCAACAATTTTATTTATATTATTTTATGTATTTCATAATTTGTCAATTAACACACATACTGGTGAAAATAATGGATTTTGTTGAAAATAAAGTAATATTTATCGTTGACAATTACAATTATTGTGCATTGCAAATAAAATAAAACTAATTAAAAGAATATATCGAATGCCTTTATTGATACTACTAATACGATTTTGATTTGATTCGAAATTTATGCGCCACAGATTTTGTTAAGTATATAAAATATTTCCTATAATTATTTGGCATTTTTACCATTTTATATGTTGCAACAAACAGGTGTGGAAAATATATTTTTAACATATTATTTAAATAATAAAAAACACAAAATAATTTA
The DNA here is from genome assembly GCF_003426905.1 of Ctenocephalides felis. Classification (NCBI taxonomy): domain Eukaryota; kingdom Metazoa; phylum Arthropoda; class Insecta; order Siphonaptera; family Pulicidae; genus Ctenocephalides; species Ctenocephalides felis. The sequence goes on from NW_020537646.1 coordinate 27,001, forward strand.
TCCTTAAATATGGGAAATATTTAATTAAAACATTTTTAAGTTTCTGGAATTTTGTAAAAAAAATATGGCTGATTATTTTACACACTGAATTATATTTACAATGGAATGATGGAAATCTGTTCAGTTAAAATTAAATATCAGTGAGCCATCGAGTATTTTTTATATTTAAAAATGAAATAAATTTGTGTAATTTGGTCATATTCAAAACTAGTTTAATGTTATTGAAAACAGATATTGAAGAGCTAGTTTTGTATCTCAGATGACTGAAATTTTTTTAGAAATGTTATATTCTTCTTTAATTTTTTAATCTGTTACATTTTTGCTCAAATGTGTATACAATTGTTCAACAGAAAATCAATCAATATCAAGTAAATATTATTAAACAATTAAAATAATTTCTTATAACCGTCCATTGTTGTGGAAGGAGATTTTGTCAACGGTTGGCTCGTGTCGGGAGTGGTATATATAGCTTCTATCTTAATGCTTTTAACATAAGTGAACAAGTGCCTTAGTGAACAAGAAGTGTTAATACAATTGTTGTATGTGATTTAAAATAAATTGTGAATAGAACATTTTACCAAGAATATGAATCTACTATTTGTTGTGAGTTTTTTTTATTGTAATTGTTATAAAGTTATCAAATTTAGAGAAAAAATTTATATGGACCTAATGGATTTTTACAAATGCTCATGACTGTGCTAAATTTTTCGATAAATTTTTTAGACAATACTTATTTTGTCAAAACGCAAATTTAGAGATAATATTTTTAGCTAAATATAATTGTTTAATTTTTACTTTTCTCCTATTTATAAGTTAAGCCGATTTAAGGTTTGCTCAATGAATTTTTAATCTGTCTATAATAACAAAAAAATAATGCAAATTTTTAATCTTCCTTACAACTTAATTACATTAATTTAAAATGTACAAGTGTATTACGATTAGAAATCAAATGTGATATTTCCTTATTGTATAATCGCTACACATGAAATAAAGTTTTCAAATTAGCTATCACGCAAATGTATAAAGTACGTGATGTACTTACGTGCATTATTACTCGATTTTTATGTGTAATTATTAATTATGAACTATTTATTTTAAATTACAAATGCTCATTTTTAATCAAAGTATTAGAATTATGCAAATTATTATTTAATTATGCAAAGATCAATAACGATAGAAATTCAGCGAATAAATACTCCTATTAAAGTTTTTTGCGACGGGGTAATACATTTTTTTTACTTCTTAGTAATGAATGCTTTTTGATGAGGTTTTTTTGTCATATATGTTTTTTATCAATTAGTTGACCATTGCGTCAAGCGTGGCGATATTGAATGCGGCAATAGCTTCTCGCCACGATAGTCGAAAATGGTCCAGACCTCTCATCGTAGCCGAAGAGGAACCCGAAGAACAACCAGAACCTGCAACTGAACTTCAAGCACCATCTAAAGACAGCATTGACTATTATTTGAGGCAGCCTGTACAAGAACCTTACATAATAACTATACCAGAAGCACCAGAAATTCATAAGAAACAACCAAAAGGACAAGATTCTTACTTACCTAGCCAAAATAGTGCTTCGAGTAGAGAGCAACCAGTCCAGTTTTCTCTGAGCACACGAATGAACTTTACAAACACCGATGAAGTACGCAAACCTCAAGTGTTCCCTCAATCGAGATATGGTAGCTTACCCAAGAAATTCTTAGGTTTCAAAAATAAACCACATTACTTAAAATTCTACGCTGATGACGCTTTGCCTAAAGTAGCACCAAAAGGGGCACAACAAAAATTCTTCGAAAGCTCATCACCACAATCTGAATACATCCAACATAGCCAACCAAAGGAGATAACCCAACGCCTATCAAAACACATTATCGAGAGCAAAACTGAAAAGAAAATTTTACCCAGACAACCACTGCCACCAATCTTTGATAGCGAAAGTGAAGCAGTTGTACCACGTTTGAGTTATATTAAACCTATTGCAGAGGCCAACAGTTCTGAGGAGGACGATGAGGAAGAATCAGAGAAGATTGTTGAAGTGGTCAAACCAACAAAGACGAAGAAGGCTAAATCTGTGAAACCAAAATTGGGTGCCTTGACCGATGGTAAACAGAGAGTGGAATTCCAAATGCACGGTCATGATGGTCCACAGAGCTACAAATTTGGATATGACACTGGCAAAGGGTATGTAGAGAAGAAATCATATAATTCTTAGGACATTTTTAAATTACAAATCTTACATAGTTTGTCAGTAAATTAAATTATAGAATAACTCTAGAAGTAACTTAAATAACTTTATTCTTCTGGGAGTGGCGCGCGCTACAAAACCCAGTGAACGTGATAAACATGCTGTCGTGATTAAGGATTCAAAGTAATTTCAAAAGTTATGATTACATCAGTTATTAATATCTGAGTTATTACAATCTATAGTTTTTACAACTTTACATTTACATTTGATAAGTTCATAGTGTCTTGTTTTTGCAAATTGCTTCTCAAATGCCAATTGGCGGATATTTAGTAAATTTTTATATTTTTTATTATTAGTAAAGTAATAATTTGGAAATAGATTCTTACGTTAATAGTAATAATTACGGTTCTTATGATAATAATAATAATTTCGAATCTTATGATAGTAAAATAATTAGCACTCTTATTATTAATATTATTTACTAGCCACTATTTATTCAATTTAAGGGGCACAACTAGTGTAACCGCCCTAAAAAAAAGGTGATTTCTCGTTAAACTAGATAATATTATCTGTAAAATGAACTACGATGAAGGAACAAAAATTGACAAAATATCGGCGTTTTTTTAAAAAAAAGTCGAATTTTACCCAAAATTTTGGTCGTTTTTGGACTGCCAAAATTCGATTTTTGATCCGATACGGGCAGCTATATATAGAACATGTAAAAAAAATTTGATAGTGATCGGATCATTTGTTTTTGAGTAATCGCTGCAGCAAATTCGGAAAATGCTGTTTCGAGAAAAACGCGTTTAAAGATTAAATGATCATTATATTATATACTATATATATACTCTTTAAATGGCTGTGACTCAAAAACTATTTAAAATATCGATTTAAAATTTTGGTATGTTATTTTTAAAGGTATAACCTATCGAAATATGGAAAAATTGAAAATTCGATTTTTTTTTTAAATTTCACACTAGTTGTGCCTCTTAAAACCGAACACTTGATACTTTCTAATAAAATATTGAATTGTATACTAAACCTATGGTTGCAATTACGTTTTATAATATCTGAACAATATCTATTTATTTTTCTATTTGCCTCAAATGTAATTCCTATAACATAATATGCGTAATATCATTACTTTTCATATAACGATCTAGTCTAGAATTAAGAGTTATTATTTGCGGTACTTTCTCCTTATTAAGCGCAAGTTACCATTATTCCTGATCGCGTTTGTCCAACACGAATGTATTATTCCAAAAATACTATAATGAAAGTTAATTCTATAGAAATTAGGTTTATAATTATTAATTTTGTAAATTAAATTCATAAATGAAAATAGAAACTTTGAGCAACTTTTTCATCCAGTTTAAAGCGTTAATTTAAACATACGATTGGTAATCATGTCTTTTTTTCCTGAAAATAATTCTAATTCAATTGATTATTTTATTATTCAATTCAATATTTTAGAAGCAGTCGTCAATTTAGATTCGAAGAACGAGACAACGATGGATTAGTCAGGGGTCACTATGGATTCTTTGATGAAGATGGAAAAATGCATGTTATTAAATATAGAGCGTCAGCTGATGATGGTTTTAGAACCGATGAATAATTTATAAATTAATATTTTGATTTCATTATTTTTAAATCTTCCAAAAGCCTTTTTTTGACTTAGTGGAGAATGCATTTTTTTCAATTACGGACACAGAAAAATTGGATATTCAATAAAGAAGCAACAAAATATAATGTTAGCATATCAAAAGTCAATATATATATTTTTTCAATAATACAGAATTATTGAAAAATTATATTGCACTTTGATATCAGACCTAATTTTGAGTTTATAGTTGGATTTTTTTACTATAATTGCAATTTTCAATTTTCGAAAATTAAGACTGATATTATCCAATGAGTCCGAATTTACATGGCATAATGTCATGGATTTAATTAAATGATGTGTTAAAGTTTTTCATATAATTTTTACAAAATAATTAGTATTAAGTATACATTATAGTTCGTTATTCGGTTTTTAATTACAAACTAAACTTTTATACATAATTAGCAATATTATTGTTTTTATGTAGCTACTAGTACCATAAGATAATATTTGTATGTAATAAAATTGGAAAATTTTTATACTGGTATTTTATTTTGCAAACATTTTTATTGTTTTTGGATTATGAGAAATTTGTCTGGAAATTTTATAATTACTGTATATTATTAATATACTATATATTAATGGTTAACATTTTTATTGATGTGGGATTATGAGGATTTTATTAATTTGCTGCTCGAAAAACGATGCCAAAAGTGATGAAACTTATATAATCAAATAGAAAGCAATTAGAAATTTTGAAACACCTTTTTTGATATTGTTAAAATAATTTTTCTAATAATAATAAATTCTAAAAATTTTAGGTTCGAAATCTCAACTTGATAGTATTTTATCTTTGAGGTAAGGCGTTTCAAATTGTGTAAGGTTTCTTATCACAATGCTTTAATAAAAATGCGTAAAATATCTATTAAACATAATGATTAATCACCTTTATAATTAATTTACTTGCCGATATAAAACATATTTATATTCTATTTAACACAAATTATCGTTTTATTATCGCCACTAAATTATCGCCAGAATCTAAAGAAAGTTCTGAGCAAACAAATTTTCTGTTGAAATGAAATTGCGTATAATATAATTATAGAATAATGTTTTATATATTTTTTTATTGCTAATATTTAATTTTATTACTTTGTTGTTATCCTATAATTATTATTGCAACTAAGTATTTATAATTATGTGATTTATGGTATAAATAATTAAATTCAACGCATTTTTAACAAGCAATTAATGTTAATGAAACGTGCTTATAAGTGCAATGTTTATATTCATTTTTATTATCATAATGCATTTGAAATAACTATTTCAAATTAAAAAAATCACGTATAATTTTATATGTAAAATACACCCTTGTTCATAATTTTATATGTCATTGACTTTTCGTGAGTTCATTGTTATTAAATATCATGGAAACTTATTATTCCAGACAGTGACAATTTTCTACATACCTGTAAGACATACCTGTAAAAACCAATTAATTCATATTTTGAACACTTAAATGTTCTCTAGGACAACGTAGGTGTTTTCAATATGCATTAAATTCATGTAATACAAATTACTCGTATAAAGGACTCGTATATGATTTAGTATGGTATATGATTCAAGTTCTAATATTGGAATACTTGAATCTATTATTGATATTGCCATTTAAAATTATATCAACAGATCTCATATTGCAAATTGAGAAACAATTATATCATAAATAAGTTGATGATATCAATTAAATTCATTAATTATGTAATTTGTACTCATGTACCAAGAACGAGGTAAATTAACGACATTGCAGTTCAGAAAATTATTAGGAAATTACATTTAATTATTATAGAGAACATATAATTAAAAATAATAAGCAGAAAATTAAAGAAATATTTATATTGTAATTAAAATATTATATCGTAGTAAATTAAGTGCAGAAAATTAAAGAATGGTCAGTATTAAAGCTATAGCAAATATATAATTGATGAAATATAATTATTTTCAGTCTTCCAATTCTGATTTATAGAAAAATCAATAAATAATCGATAATAATTCACATGTTTGCTATATTTGAATAAATCAATATATTTACATAAATTGATACATAATAAATTATAAATGCATTAGATAGGTCTATCTGAATTTTTTTCATTGCTGTCCTGATCAGATTCTGAGAAATTGTCACTTGGTATTTCGAGCTCATCATATTCTGGAAATGGATTGAAATTATTATTATAAATATATTTTAATTCTGGAATCAATTAGATTTATTATTATCAAATTTCTAGTAAAACTGTGATACATGAAGTAACGAATCAAAATATCAATTAATTTATTATCAAGTCAATAAAATTCTCTTGACGTAAAACCAATTGGCATTTATTCTGTATTAAGCATTCGTAATGTATTAATTATTGATGCTTTTAATTACGTATCTTTGTGTGATATCACTTCTGTTTGATGATAAATATATACTTAATAAATAAATAACGTTGAACGTTTACAACCATCGCGATTTCGATTTATAAACCCGAGGAATATAAATGTCGGCGCTTTGCAAATATTTGAAACGATTCGTAAAAGCAACCTATATTTCAAGAAAGCCTTATGCATGATTTATATATGTGATATATGAGCTAATTAAACAAAATATTCTAAATAATTAAAATGCAAGATAATAAAGGTACATCAGATAAACAAGTACTTAATTTTTATCTCTAAGAAGTTTGGCTTCAAAAATATTATATCATTAAAATTATCTATTTTCTTCTGTTAATTTAAAATTATACTAACGTCATCTAACCTTCCAAACTCCGTTTGAACTGATTTATATATTTTGGATCAGGCCAATAACCGGAAGACATAGCAGAGAGACGTTCTAGTCCTGCTGGATTCAAAGAACCTGCTCCAAAATAGATCATTTCTGGTGAAAATCGTGGAAATCCTTCGGAACGACCAACCCGGGGGAAGGGAATTAGTCCTGCACGTTTGTAGTCTGAGGAAAAAGAAAAATGGTTATTATTTAGATGGATATTATTTTAACTGCGCTGAGAAACCTGTTACTGCAGGATACAAAATTATATATAGTCAATAATAAATTTATTCTTCTATTTTCATATCTGAACAGCGATCATTAAAATTAAACCTTAGGTCCTATGAGATGTTGGGCTTAAACTTCTTTTTACTTCGTATTTTTAGATGGCAACCCAATGGTTAATCCATCCACATTTGATGATTTAATTATTAGAATTTATCTAATGGACTTAACGTTTTTATAGCAAAAAATTAACATTGCAGTGTATAAATGGATATCTTTCCTGCATTTCTCGCTTTTATTCATACGGTTCTGGTAGAGTATTTTCCGGCAAGCCAGGCGTTCAGTTCTTCTACTTTTTAAGTGAATCTTCTTTTTTAAGATCTTTGGTGTATTGAACTTAAAAATGCTTTAAACAAATACTCACTATACGTGAAATTAAACATTCTTTAAAATTTATAGTTGATAATACTTTTAGTTGTAAGTGTGTACGCTTGCTCCATAATTTTTAGTGAATGTTCATTTAATTTTGTATTTTAGAACATTTTTAATTTCAATATTTCAAAGTTACTGATGAGGAGGATTTTCAACATCTTCGAAATGTGTAAAAAAGAAATATTTGTTTTTGAGAAAAAAGGCTTGATTTCAGAAAAATTAACTGAGACCTCATATTACTATTTTATGAAAAATATTTTTAAAATTATTACCGGAAAATCGTAGATATTCCTGAGGACGTACTCCGCTTCGACCAGTCCTCGGAAAAGGATAGAGTCCTCTTGTGCCGCCCCGAGGGCTCTTGTATCCTATAGGGCCGCTAGATTCATCTGAATTACAAAATAAATTCATTATAAGCATCATTATACTAAAATGTTATTTAAAATAATTCGTAATGCAAATTTGAATCTAATAGTGAAAATAGAAAATTCATTCCAAATTCATTTCACTCAATTTTAAGTGCTAGGCATTAGGAGAAACTATTTATTTTATTAATAATTGGTTGTTCTTCAAAATTAGTGATTTGTCTAAAATAACTGAATAATTATTTTTTGCAAGAAAATAAAATAAGTTATTTGGCTTTCTACTTCTACTCGATATAAATTTAATATATTTCCAAATATGATAATTTATAATTAAGAAGTATATTGTTAAAAATCTAAAAAATATTAAACCATTGAATTTCTGCATAAAATAAAATCTTAATTATGAAAAGTTAAAAAAATATTATAATTAAACTTAATCAGTTTTAATTAATTTTTAGTTTTGGTTATTATTTTATTCATAGCTCAAAAATATCACACATTAAAAAAGCTTTTAAGTTAAAAATATTCGAAAATTATATTTAGTAAGAGTGAAAGTTGTGTCAAATGATTTATTTTCATCTTACAAACGGTTTGGTTAAAGTAAAATATGTGGTTTAGGAGTGACTATTCATGTTTCTGCATTTGAAATATTATTCTTCAGGATAATAGTACACAGTATATATTATAAATATATTCAAATCGATATCACTTATATATAAATATATTCAAATCGGTATCGTTTTGTTTTTGTAAGATTTTTGTTATCTTAACCCCCACACATGAATACTTACGCTTTTAACTTATCTGAAAGATTTTTTTATTTCAAGGTGTTTGTAAAAAAAAAAATCTATTGTTGTGAACATATAAAATGCTTTTTATATTTTATATCTAAAATGATAATAAATATTGCAGAAATAAATAATTCATTTTATCTTAATGTATGAACAATTATTAAAATTTAATTAACACCAGTAAAATTAAAATAATGTTAGTATTTTGCAATATCACAACAAAAAGTATTTATATTTGATAAACAACAAATAACTTCAAGAAATCTAGAATTTTTGCGTTTTCTGAGGTGTCAGCCTTGATAATTTAAATAATAATAAATTATTGATTGTATATTCCAAATACAAAAAGTATTTATTTTTGATAAATAACAAATAATTTCAAGAAATCTAGAATTTTTGCCTTTTCTGAGGTGTTAGCCCTAATAATTTAAATAATAATAAATTATTACTTCCATATTCCACCCTGGCGAATACAAAATTATTCTGATGTTTATAAAATAATAATTTAATGAAATATAATTATATAATAATGTTCATCATCAACAATCAATCATTAATCAACAATAATATTATTAATTTATCAATAATTTATTATTTGATTATTAATCTATATAATAATTTATATAGATTTTTAGACCCTAGGTAAAATTTGTCTCACCTGCCATAATTTGACTTGTAATCGACATCAGCAGAATGAATACAGCAGATATGCTTAGAACAGTCATCTTTTCTAGCATAATCGATCCCTTCACACTTTTTCCTCAAAAGTTTCACTTATCAATTAAAGATCAAACTCAAATTACAAACTATGGTAGATACTGTTCTCTTAAAATCTGATGCTGGTCCTTTTATATGATGTCCAACAGGTGTGCGGGTGTCATCCACCGATTCTGCGCAATTTAATTCGGGGATGATTTTTGATCTGAATACAGGATGATATCACGTACCACATTTCTCTAGTTTGCGAAAGTTTTTCTTTAAGATAATCCAGAAACAAAATTGGGATACGAGAATGATAATTTTGTTTGGGTAAGATTATGCCATCATTGTTGTTGAAGTGAGTTTTTCATCTTTATAAAAGTATCGTTATAATATATTTAAGAGCTTTATTGGCACCAAAAAAATTTAAAACACTTTTTTATTTTGTAAAGATATAAAAACATGAACGTTTTTTTGTTGTTTTTGATTATTATCAACACTATTCTTATTTTATATAAAATATATTTTGAAATTATGATCAATTTTTTTGCGAAATTTTGATTTTTATTTTATAGTTTTTTAATAGTGCTTTGCAAAATAACAAGTGATGATGAAAGATCTTTGATTGAAGAGAAAGAGTTTTCTAACAGGTATTCATCCAGATCAAACTAATATAACTAAATCACGTTTCTAAAATAATTTCATTATGCTTCTATACGTTTCAAGTCTCACTTAGAATCTTTGAATTGAGTTAAAAAAAGGAAAAAAATATATAAAAACTGCATAGAATAAAATTCTTGATTAAAGGTCATATTTTTAAAGGAATAAAAAAAATTAATTTCAAAAACTTAACTAAAATTAATTTATAAACGACGAGAAGCTTGACTAAAAGTTCTACCGAACAGTTTGATACTATTTTTATAATTACTGTTTTTTTACTATTTAAATCACCTTTTTAAAATGAATATATTTTATAAAACTGCATGCATAGAATAAAATACTTGATTAAAGGTCATATTTTTAAAGGATTAAAACAAATTAATTTCAAAAACTTAACTAAAATTAATTTATAAACGACGAGAAGCTTGACTAAAAGTTCTACCGAACAGTTTGATACTATTTTTAAAATTACTGTTTTTTTATTATTTAAATCACCTTTTTAAAATGAATATATTTTATAAAAAAAATATAAATTATTTTGTAACAAAAATTTATAAATTTGGTATATACATAACAGTTGTTAGATAGAATTTTTTTACCATTGATTTTGAAGATATCATCATAAGCTCATAATTATTACTTTATTATTACTAATCATGCATTATCTAACTTTTTTATTCTATTTCTTACATGTTGTTTTGTACTAAGAAGGTATGAATATTGTATGTAATTGATTTTTGCATTCTAGGGATCAAAATAAGATATTTTGCTGAAGAAACCATATCGCTAAAATGAAGTCAATTATTTTGTAAAAAAATCCAAGCGTACATTACTTCATTATTATTAATCACATATTTTCTAGATGAGTCTATTACTTTGTTGCTAAAAATAACCTGGTAAATGCAATTTAGTAAATTCAGTTATGCTCTAACGTTTTGTTTTACGTAATTCGTCATTATTAGAACTTACAAAGACGTACGACCAGATTCTAATTAATTCATAATGTCTTTAATTTCCGGACCGCTCGCCGGGCATTTGACACATGAACCTTTGCCTTACCTAACTTTTTTCTCTTTACTTTAACTGATTTACATGATTTATGATGAAGCAAACTGACAATAATTAATTTCAAGATGTTATTTGAATTTCTACATTAATTTTTAATGCTCCTTCCGGTGTCACAAATGAAACAATTTAAAAAATTTCAATCTCTTCACATTTTTTAATTGGTATACTTTATTTCCTTATAAAGAAGTAAATAAAAAGGTATTAATAATAAATTATAAATAATAAGTTTATTTATAATTAATTAGTATTATTACATTTTTCAGAAGAAGAAGTTATGTTTTTACCAGAAAATCCTACTTGCTAAGGGGGCGTCCATTAATCACGTGATCGATTTTTTAGGCATTTTTGGACCCCTTTCCCTTTAGTGATATAATAAATTATGAATAATAAGTTCATTTATAATTGATTAGTATTGTTACATTTTTCAGAAGAAGAAGTTATGTTTTTACTAGAAAATCCTACTTGCTAAGGGGGCGTCCATTAATCACGTGATCGATTTTTTAGGGATTTTTGGAACCCTTCCTCTTTGGTGATACGTTGTGATATTTAAAATTAACCTTCCTCACCCACCAAACATTACCTGCATTTTTAGTCACGTAAAATTTTTTGATCAAATTTTTCGAATTTACGAAAAAACGTAAATTATTTGGCCTTTTTTTTAAGTTCAGATAAAAAAAATACACGTGATATCTTACTAGGCCCCTCTCTTCCCCACGTGATGTTTCGTGATTTTTTGCCAAATCCTTCCTTCCCCTATAAACCTCACGTGATTAATGGTCGCCCCCTGAATAACCTTTTTAACCTTTTGCACTCCACCATATAGGTGCCAGTAGAGTGCAAAATGTTAATCTTCAGTACTCATCTATTTGTAAAAAAGTATTGGATAATTTTGAAATTTAGTTGTCTCAATTTAAATGCTTTTAAAAAAGTTTAAAAATAAATTACATATTGTATTTGGATAAACAAAATCTATTGTTTAAATAAATATTAGATATATGGAAGGGTGAAGAATGTTGAAGAACTTTATAATGTTTAGGAAAAGCTCTCGACAAATTCAGAACAAATTTTTCTCAATTGTATTTTTTGAAACAGACAAATAGATATTCAAATTATTTATTTGGCCATTATTATACTAGCGTATTTTTCTATAAATATTTACTACAGCTTTGTACTGGCAAGTGTTAGATGATTTCCTATAGGTAAAGATGGTACATGATCATTTGATCCAAAGGTCGGTTGGTTTGACACGATTATTATATTATTCCACGATCGATGAGCAAAAGCACGTCCATGGCAAATACTCATTATTGACTCAATTAAGATACATTTAATATTTATTTTGATCCAGTTAAACTATGTCACTGAAAATAAATCAAACGGAATTACAGAGTATTGACTATTAATCATGTTTTCTTTTTATTCAGTCAGGACAGAAATCGTTCAAGTGGGTAATAACATTTAAAAATACCTTGTATAATGTGAACCTTATTTTTATTTTAATAATGATGAGATTCATTTAAATAATTTATCTACGTGCAATTTGATTAAAATAAGATTTTAAATGATGCCTTCATAAATGTTTTCACAATGTTCATTTTAGTGTAGATGCTTTGTCTTTATTCTACAACATTATTTTTCATAAATTATTAGCATTGACTGTATATAAATCAATAAATGTAAACTAAGATATGAAATCAATGATATGTGAATTACCTGAGAAATATATACAATAAATTTTAAAATATAAAATATTTAAGGCAACGTCCTTTCCTTACCTTGACTAGGTTAAATACGAATCCTTGAATATTAATAAGAGCTTTCCACGCACGGTTATTAAAATAGGATCAATATAATGATAATTTAATGTTTCTATATATATAATGTTCTATTGAATCATAATTCATATCATATTTCCCGCTTTTCTACAATAAATAATAAACATGTACTTTGAATATGTGATTCCCTTCCTTTGGAAAACTGTGTAGTTGTTAAACTTTCTTCTGTTCCAAGTTAGTTTTGTTTACATTAAGTAATATTAATTTTTGAAATATTAATTTTTGTTTGCTCGAAGTTAAAATATACCTAGTTTTAGTATTTTGATTCATCAATATTAAAGTAAAATCATGATGCAAAATCGATTAATAAATTGGGTTAACCGATACCAAAAAGTGCACATACGAAATTTTAAATATTAATAATTTTAAATAACTAATTCAATATATATCATATATTACCATCAATGTGGTATATATATTTGAAGTACCAACATATCATTAATTTTATATTAGAAATCTATATCTTCTACCCTCTAAATTTTATATTGTACTATAGTACAATTGCTCAATTTGCTCATGTTAAAGTGAAAAAAATATCTGAATGGTTTGGTTAAACATAGTTTAAGGAACTTATTTATCAAAATTTTTGAAAATTGATGAAAAAACTGTATTAGTACCGATAAATAATATCACAACATAGAACTTCACTATTGAGTGATTTTTATCATTAAATTTAATTATTCATTATAATTTATTAAACTATCGTTTCTATTTTTTCTTCAAATATTTATTTTGATTTAAATATTTGCCAGAGAATTATTATTAAATAGGTAAATTAAATATTAGCCTTGTCTTATTTTTCAGAAAATTGTCTCGAAATAAGTTTGAGAATTGTCGGTTGTGTTCCTAAATGAGTTGTAAGTAAATGTAAAGTAATTGTATTGAACATGTGAATAATTAATGTATGATGTCGTAATTGAAAAGTAGACTGTTGATTTATTCCGCTCAACAATTTCGTTAAATATCTTCTGCTAAACATAAATTCAGAACGTAATTTGCGTGCAAAGTAACAGGATTAATTCTATTGTTTAACAAAAATGGTAAATTTGCAAAATAGCAGCATTGAATTAAAATATCATAAAGAAAAAATGAATCTAAATAAAAAAAAAATTTCTATACAGTAGTTAATAAATAAAATCAAGTAAAATAGCTCAATTTTTTTTGATCGTCAATCAGAACTATTCTTAGTGTTCTATAACCTGATGTGATGTGATTTCTTATAAGCTAGCCTTATTAAAAGACAACCCATTGGTTGATCATTAACTCTTTGATGAGTATATCATTAAATTTTTCTAATAGTGATAAATATAAATAAAAGACTGTTTTTCAGTTGATAAAAATTGATGCTTACTGTGCTTATACGTGCTTAGTGTGACCTTTAGAAGTTGCAAAACCAAAATTTTTACCACGAATAGGCTTTTTAACACTCAGCAATAATTTATTAAATTTCTTCTATATTTATTAATTTAATATTTTTTTATTTTTTATTTTTAGGGAGTGAACAACTGGACCAGTAAACATGACAGAAAATCAAATTTAGATCGCATGTGGCTAATAAAATGGTCCATGCGCCTGACCGGAATTTGGCCATACGATCTAGTTGGCAAATATTCGACAATGTGGTTTATGTTTACGTGCCTGAATTGGTTTTCTTTGGTCTGGATGGGTTTTGCAATGTGTTCATTTATGTACAGATACATGAACGATATTATTGTTGTGATAGATACAATTTGTACCTACAGTACAAATGTAATATGTATGGTTAAAATGACATGGATCATTTATAAACGACAACTTTTTCATGAGCTGATAGATATTGTACTTAGCAACCGTTTGCTGGAGATTAATCCTTTACTGGAATGGAATAGGGGAATACGTGAGTAACAAATCGAATTTTAATATTATATAAAAATCATATTATTTGTCACATATGAATGATTACTTTGAACCACTAATGCCTAAATGTCTTTAAATCTATGAATAATAATAATTTTATTATTACCATTTTTCTTTTTACAGCTTCAAGTTATGCCCAAAAGCTGCAAAAATTTACAATTAAAATATTTGATAAAAATTGGAAAGAATATCGTATAGTATCCAGAATTTTTTGTACCATGGTTATTGTCACTGCTTTATCATATGCAAGTATTCCGTTAATAATTATGGCTTATATGAAATTTACATCTGGAATTGTGCCAAGACATCATAGTAAGTAGATGATTAGTAGTTGAATATTTATACAGTCTCCCAGAACTTAACGTCAAGAGGAAACAAATTGAATTGAACTTGACTGTGCTGTAAAAATTCGAGAAAAAATTATCTCACGTTGTTGGAAATTATGAGCTTTCAAGTGTAAAAAATAAAGCATAAAGCTTTTGTGAAATTGTGACATTTTTTTTTCATTTAAACTTCAAATTTCAAAAAATCCGTAAACGTAACATTTAAATCCGTAATAAATTATTAACAGACTTTAGTATATTTTTTTAGACGGGGTCTCCCAAAGTCGATTTAAAAAATTTAAATTCATAGTTCAACAAAAAGTCTTAATTCTTTAAAACTTGGGGAAATTAAGTCACTATTGTTGACTATGGTCTTAAACAACTTTTATTTACGGATTCAATGATTATTAGTAATAATCGCATTGGATCCGTAAATAAATGGATAATGAATTTACATTTTTTTAAATCGACTTTGAGAGGCCCGTCTTAAAAAAAATATACTAAAGTCTGTTGACAAGTTTTATCAAAATTTGACGCATTTAATCAGGGTTGTAAATGGTAAAACACTTGATAATTTTATTGTCATAACAAAATTGTGACTCTTGTACTCTTTACGTTTATGTTGTATATATTTCAACATATAGCATTACCTCCTTGTTTTTCACGTTTTTGATCTAATTTTAAATCAAACTGTTGATCAATGTTTCAGTCTACAACGCCGATTATTCAGTGTTGTCGATTGAGGTGTCACAGACGCCCTTCTACGAGACATCATTAACACACGAAACATTCGTAGGACTAATTATTTATTCAGGTTAGAAATGATTAATTAAATCTAATTTAAATGATTTGACAGATTTAAAATCGAATGACACTCATTAGCATTTTTGATAAAGACAAATTTGCATGAACAAGCAAGCTTTGATGGTTTGTGTGAACTTTGGAATTGTCTAGAATTTTTAGGAAGTGTTTTCTTTTATTCCATTAAGATTATTGTCTCTAGTTGTAGTTGGCTTAGATGTCATCTACTGCTTCTTCACAATGTACCTGCGAGATCAACTTCGAATATTGCAGCAAATGTTGAAAATGATTGATGAAGAAATCGATGAACCTTTCAAGCAGAAAAAAATCATTGAGTGCGCTGATGAACGTCTCATGAAATGCGTGCGGCACCATACAACAATAATCAGGTGATGGGCTATTGGAATTATTTTATCAGAATTTTAAATAAAGAATGGCTAGACCACCGAGATGAATACATTTTTGGTACGACTTACTGGAGATAAGTTTTTAATTGAATATTGAATATTTTAATTCATATCGATAATAATGTTCCTGTCTACTGCACTCAGGGAGAATTTTCGATAGCACGAAATATATCTAAATAAAACATACTGCCAACGACCAACAAATATACCTACATATAACTAATATTTTGCTTAGCGATTTGAATACACTTTAATCCCAGAATAAAGATAGACAAATAAAAAATTATGTTGCTCAATAATTGAATAATATTTAAAAAAATAAATTAAAGCGCTATTTTGTTTTTTATAACTATTTTTACATTGAAATAGCTCATGTGGATCTAGTTCCATATAAAACAATTTGCACGCAAATAAAAATATCAAGTTATAAATTAATTTATATGTGAAAAATAAGGGTTTACATATAATTTTGGCAATCAAAAGTATTTTCAGTAATCTTAATTGAATAAATCTGAAGTATTTATTCAATGGTACTTATGCAAGTCCAAGAACAATTTAGATTAGACCAGTAATAAAAATTGTTTAATTTCAATTTTGACTTACCGTATTATTGATATTTTATTTCTACACATGTTAATTATAAATCCAATTAATTATTATGCTTGTATAGTTTTCAGAATAAATTGGAAGTTGCCTATGGCCCAGTAACATTATTCCAAACAGTATTGAGCTCGATTTTGATATGTGTAATAGCATTTCGAAGTTCTATAGTGAGTAGTCTACACATATTTTACTATAATCAATAAATATGATTTCTATATTGAATACCGATTCATTAAGGCCATTTATAATTGATTTTTATTTTATACAGTCAACGACGGATTTGACAAATTTATTAATAAAAATACCATATCTGTTGGCGGCCATAGTTCAACTTCTTCTGTACAGTTATTATGGACAGGCTGTTATTAATGAGGTACAGATCGTATTTTTAATAGATTTCTAGTAATGGGGGATTGTATTAAAATGATATTAGGTTGCATTTTATTGTCTGGTCACACATTTTGCAACTCATTTTGTCAGAATCAAGCAGAGCAATGATGTGCTGAGATGCAGTTTTATTTGCATGATGTTTTTGATGATCATTAAAATACATACATAGAAGATGATCATTCAATTTATTAAACAGCAAAATAATATAATGAAATTATATTAACTATTTATAAAATGACTTACAAATTTTAGTTAAAATTTAGTTATAAATATATTGTGGTTTTTATATAAAGTCTATACAAATATTATAGGTAAATATATATAAATTAATACTAAGGATGATTTGAAATTACTTGTCAGTTATTATTTTAAAATGCAGTGTGAGTATAAGCTATAACGAATTAAATTAACATACTTATATCGTTATTGACTTGTTGACTTCATCTTCAAATACAACATCCAGATTTTCAAGTATATAAAATTATCCAGTTGCGATTAATACAGCGATAAATCTTTATTAATACTTTTCCTGAGGCTGTAATAGATTTAATTGAATTACTTACAACAGCTACTATGTTAAGTTAACCTTCATTTAATATGTAGCTTATTATGAATGTTGACTATAAAGCTTTTGTATAAAATATTTTTATTTTCAGAGTACAGAACTGGCTACAAGTTTATATGAAACACACTGGTATGAATATTCGAAATCATTCAGAAGTAGTTTGTTGATAATTTTTCCACAAATTCAAAGGCCTTTGCATCTTAGTGGAATGGGATTTATTGTTATGTCGTTGGATTCGTTCAAAGCAGTAAGTTTTTATAGTATTTTTTATAATAATCAAATAAATATTTATTTGAAGATGTCAAATTGAAATTAACGAATTATACATATTCCATACGATTTTCTGGAGCAATAAGATGCGCAATAAGAAATTTGTATGGAACTCTTGAGTAACTTGCATCTTAACAATTATTTAAATTCATTAATTTAGCTTTTTACCAAATCTTGCAATGCACCAAAATATTCATCTTTATGGTAATTGGTAACAGTAAAATTCTTGAAAATAACAAGTTTATTTTACCCAGAGTTTCATGATGGGACAATTTTCTCCTTTCAATCGTATAATTTTGATATATGTTGGCCATTTGCACTTTACCAAAGTGAAACTGTAAATGTTGTCTATTATGTAGTGTATTTATTTCTTAAAAATAAGAGTATAATTTTAAAAATATAGAAAAAACTCTCAGTGCATTTAGAGAAGTAATTGCTCTACTTTCACAGATTCTGAGTACAGCAATGTCGTATTTTACTCTTCTACAATCTATCACGGAACCGGCTAAGAAAAATTAAAATAAATTTATCAATAAATGCTTTATGTTAAAATTATATTTATATCTAAAGCATATTTGATATTAAAAATAAAAAGTGAAATAATTTTTATGAAAAATTATAGCAAATTTTACTGTAATTGAAGCAGTGAATTTGATAGTATAATACTGTGGGGATACATATTGCAACGTAAAACAACAGCAAAAACAAGTATTATTATTGTGTTTTACAAGATTTATATACATATTTATATGTCTTTATGTTCAAGAAATATACAAAGTTATCCTCCAGTATCCACTTCCATATGGTTACTGTAACTTGATTCGGGAGAGAGTTGCTACGATTCAAGTTTCAATATCGATTTGACAAGCCAATATATTCGTATGAATGAAACGATTAATAATTTTTATTTAAAAAAAAAAGATATATAAAAATCTGCATAATATTTATCATTATCAACTCCGTTTTATTACAAGGAAGTCAATTAATCGACACTAAAAAGAAATACAATTCAATAAGATTGACGTTAAATGTAAGTTATAGATATATAGATTTTTTTAAAATGAATTGGAACGGGCATTTCTGAAAAACTGTATTACTTCACTCATCTTAGCTGTGAATTTTCGTTAATCAATTCAACACCTAATAAATCTTCAACTTATATTTGGACTTTATGTAAGGCTGGTTGCAGATTTCAAACGTAAGCCCCAGATTTTTCTGGGTTACCCCATTATGCCGAATTGTTGACTGTGGAATGTTATACTTGTGATGATGATTTGTATTGCATCCCTAAAAGTATTTTTATTTTAAACTATATTTGAGTTATTAGATCCTCCCAGTCCCAGATTAGCATAATTACAAGTTACCGTCCCGGATTTCAAGTAAAAATTCTGGTCACCTTACATTAGGGCCATTGCAATCAATGCAAACGAATAGCCCGTCGAACTTTCGTCCTGAATGGTATGTCTTTGTTTCGACTTTTATTTACAAAGTTCTTGACATTGTGGTACTAATGTAATATACAATATGGGCACTAATGCGTTAAACACAAATGCAGCCAAGACGCAATAAATGTCATGTTCGTATGCGCTTTACAGGTTTTTGGAAAAATTAAACATTGAATCGTGCGTATGGCGATGTTCAGTTGGTTAAACTCTCAATAAAAACGCTTTTGTACGCGAACCGTACATTTGGGAGAGGAATCCATGAGCAATGACCAAAAAACACAAACTTAGAAAAAACTTATACAAGAAATATTAGTTTAGATAACAATAAAGTTTTCACAACATTTTTAGTG
>NW_020537646.1:47719-68883 GCF_003426905.1 Ctenocephalides felis
CCGGTTCTGGTAGAGTATTTTCCGGCAAGCCAGGCGTTCAGTTCTTCTACTTTTTAAGTGAATCTTCTTTTTTAAGATCTTTGGTGTATTGAACTTAAAAATGCTTTAAACAAATACTCAATATACGTGAAATTAAACATTCTTTAAATTTATAGTTGATAATACTTTTAGTTGTAAGTGTGTACGCTTGCTCCATAATTTTTAGTGAATGTTCATTTAATTTTGTATTTTAGAACATTTTTAATTTCAATATTTCAAAGTTACTGATGAGGAGGATTTTCAACATCTTCGAAATGTGTAAAAAAGAAATATTTGTTTTTGAGAAAAAAGGCTTGATTTCAGAAAAATTAACTGAGACCTCATATACTATTTTATGAAAATATTTTTAAAATTATTACCGGAAAATCGTAGATATTCCTGAGGACGTACTCCGCTTCGACCAGTCCTCGGAAAAGGATAGAGTCCTCTTGTGCCGCCCCGAGGGCTCTTGTATCCTATAGGGCCGCTAGATTCATCTGAATTACAAATAAATTCATTATAAGCATCATTATACTAAAATGTTATTAAAAAATATTCGTAATGCAAATTTGAATCTAATAGTGAAAATAGAAAATTCATTCCAAATTCATTTCACTCAATTTTAAGTGCTAGGCATTAGGAGAAACTATTTATTTTATTAATAATTGGTTGTTCTTCAAAATTAGTGATTTGTCTAAAATAACTGAATAATTATTTTTTGCAAGAAAATAAATAATAAATAAGTATTTGGCTTTCTACTTCTACTCGATATAAATTTAATATATTTCCAAATATGATAATTTATAATTAAGAAGTATATTGTTAAAAATCTAAAAAATATTAAACCATTGAATTTCTGCATAAATAAAATCTTAATTATGAAAAGTTAAAAAAATATTATAATTAAACTTAATCAGTTTTAATTAATTTTTAGTTTTGGTTATTATTTTATTTAGCTCAAAAATATCACACATTAAAAAGCTTTTAAGTTAAAAATATTCGAAAATTATATTTAGTAAGAGTGAAAGTTGTGTCAAATGATTTATTTTCATCTTACAAACGGTTTGGTTAAAGTAAAATATGTGGTTTAGGAGTGACTATTCATGTTTCTGCATTTGAAATATTATTCTTCAGGATAATAGTACACAGTATATATTATAAATATATTCAAATCGATATCACTTATATAAATATATTCAAATCGGTATCGTTTTGTTTTTGTAAGATTTTTGTTATCTTAACCCCCACACATGAATACTTACGCTTTTAACTTATCTGAAAGATTTTTTTATTTCAAGGTGTTTGTAAAAAAAAAATCTATTGTTGTGAACATATAAAATGCTTTTTATATTTTATATCTAAAATGATAATAAATATGCAGAAATAAATAATTCATTTTATCTTAATGTATGAACAATTATTAAAATTAATTAACACCAGTAAAATTAAAATAATGTTAGTATTTTGCAATATCACAACAAAAGTATTTATATTTGATAAACAACAAATAACTTCAAGAAATCTAGAATTTTTGCGTTTTCTGAGGTGTCAGCCTTGATAATTTAAATAATAATAAATTATTGATTGTATATTCCAAATACAAAAAGTATTTATTTTTGATAAATAACAAATAATTTCAAGAAATCTAGAATTTTTGCCTTTTCTGAGGTGTTAGCCCTAATAATTTAAATAATAATAAATTATTACTTCCATATTCCACCCTGGCGAATAAAATTATTCTGATGTTTATAAAATAATAATTTAATGAAATATAATTATATAATAATGTTCATCATCAACAATCAATCATTAATCAACAATAATATTATTAATTTATCAATAATTTATTATTTGATTATTAATCTATATAATAATTTATATAGATTTTTAGACCCTAGGTAAAATTTGTCTCACCTGCCATAATTTGACTTGTAATCGACATCAGCAGAATGAATACAGCAGATATGCTTAGAACAGTCATCTTTTCTAGCATAATCGATCCCTTCACACTTTTTCCTCAAAAGTTTCACTTATCAATTAAAGATCAAACTCAAATTACAAACTATGGTAGATACTGTTCTCTTAAAATCTGATGCTGGTCCTTTTATATGATGTCCAACAGGTGTGCGGGTGTCATCCACCGATTCTGCGCAATTTAATTCGGGGATGATTTTTGATCTGAATACAGGATGATATCACGTACCACATTTCTCTAGTTTGCGAAAGTTTTTCTTTAAGATAATCCAGAAACAAAATTGGGATACGAGAATGATAATTTTGTTTGGGTAAGATTATGCCATCATTGTTGTTGAAGTGAGTTTTTCATCTTTATAAAAGTATCGTTATAATATATTTAAGAGCTTTATTGGCACCAAAAAAATTTAAAACACTTTTTTATTTTGTAAAGATATAAAAACATGAACGTTTTTTTGTTGTTTTTGATTATTATCAACACTATTCTTATTTTATATAAAATATATTTTGAAATTATGATCAATTTTTTTGCGAAATTTTGATTTTTATTTTATAGTTTTTTAATAGTGCTTTGCAAAATAACAAGTGATGATGAAAGATCTTTGATTGAAGAGAAAGAGTTTTCTAACAGGTATTCATCCAGATCAAACTAATATAACTAAATCACGTTTCTAAAATAATTTCATTATGCTTCTATACGTTTCAAGTCTCACTTAGAATCTTTGAATTGAGTTAAAAAAAGGAAAAAAATATATAAAAACTGCATAGAATAAAATTCTTGATTAAAGGTCATATTTTTAAAGGAATAAAAAAAATTAATTTCAAAAACTTAACTAAAATTAATTTATAAACGACGAGAAGCTTGACTAAAAGTTCTACCGAACAGTTTGATACTATTTTTATAATTACTGTTTTTTTACTATTTAAATCACCTTTTTAAAATGAATATATTTTATAAAACTGCATGCATAGAATAAAATACTTGATTAAAGGTCATATTTTTAAAGGATTAAAACAAATTAATTTCAAAAACTTAACTAAAATTAATTTATAAACGACGAGAAGCTTGACTAAAAGTTCTACCGAACAGTTTGATACTATTTTTAAAATTACTGTTTTTTTATTATTTAAATCACCTTTTTAAAATGAATATATTTTATAAAAAAAATATAAATTATTTTGTAACAAAATTTATAAATTTGGTATATACATAACAGTTGTTAGATAGAATTTTTTTACCATTGATTTTGAAGATATCATCATAAGCTCATAATTATTACTTTATTATTACTAATCATGCATTATCTAACTTTTTTATTCTATTTCTTACATGTTGTTTTGTACTAAGAAGGTATGAATATTGTATGTAATTGATTTTTGCATTCTAGGGATCAAAATAAGATATTTTGCTGAAGAAACCATATCGCTAAAATGAAGTCAATTATTTTGTAAAAAAATCCAAGCGTACATTACTTCATTATTATTAATCACATATTTTCTAGATGAGTCTATTACTTTGTTGCTAAAAATAACCTGGTAAATGCAATTTAGTAAATTCAGTTATGCTCTAACGTTTTGTTTTACGTAATTCGTCATTATTAGAACTTACAAAGACGTACGACCAGATTCTAATTAATTCATAATGTCTTTAATTTCCGGACCGCTCGCCGGGCATTTGACACATGAACCTTTGCCTTACCTAACTTTTTTCTCTTTACTTTAACTGATTTACATGATTTATGATGAAGCAAACTGACAATAATTAATTTCAAGATGTTATTTGAATTTCTACATTAATTTTTAATGCTCCTTCCGGTGTCACAAATGAAACAATTTAAAAAATTTCAATCTCTTCACATTTTTTAATTGGTATACTTTATTTCCTTATAAAGAAGTAAATAAAAAGGTATTAATAATAAATTATAAATAATAAGTTTATTTATAATTAATTAGTATTATTACATTTTTCAGAAGAAGAAGTTATGTTTTTACCAGAAAATCCTACTTGCTAAGGGGGCGTCCATTAATCACGTGATCGATTTTTTAGGCATTTTTGGACCCCTTTCCCTTTAGTGATATAATAAATTATGAATAATAAGTTCATTTATAATTGATTAGTATTGTTACATTTTTCAGAAGAAGAAGTTATGTTTTTACTAGAAAATCCTACTTGCTAAGGGGGCGTCCATTAATCACGTGATCGATTTTTTAGGGATTTTTGGAACCCTTCCTCTTTGGTGATACGTTGTGATATTTAAAATTAACCTTCCTCACCCACCAAACATTACCTGCATTTTTAGTCACGTAAAATTTTTTGATCAAATTTTCGAATTTACGAAAAAACGTAAATTATTTGGCCTTTTTTTTAAGTTCAGATAAAAAAAATACACGTGATATCTTACTAGGCCCCTCTCTTCCCCACGTGATGTTTCGTGATTTTTTGCCAAATCCTTCCTTCCCCTATAAACCTCACGTGATTAATGGTCGCCCCCTGAATAACCTTTTTAACCTTTTGCACTCCACCATATAGGTGCCAGTAGAGTGCAAAATGTTAATCTTCAGTACTCATCTATTTGTAAAAAAGTATTGGATATTTTGAAATTTAGTTGTCTCAATTTAAATGCTTTTAAAAAGTTTAAAAATAAATTACATATTGTATTTGGATAAACAAAATCTATTGTTTAAATAAATATTAGATATATGGAAGGGTGAAGAATGTTGAAGAACTTTATAATGTTTAGGAAAAGCTCTCGACAAATTCAGAACAAATTTTTCTCAATTGTATTTTTTGAAACAGACAAATAGATATTCAAATTATTTATTTGGCCATTATTATACTAGCGTATTTTTCTATAAATATTTACTACAGCTTTGTACTGGCAAGTGTTAGATGATTTCCTATAGGTAAAGATGGTACATGATCATTTGATCCAAAGGTCGGTTGGTTTGACACGATTATTATATTATTCCACGATCGATGAGCAAAAGCACGTCCATGGCAAATACTCATTATTGACTCAATTAAGATACATTTAATATTTATTTTGATCCAGTTAAACTATGTCACTGAAAATAAATCAAACGGAATTACAGAGTATTGACTATTAATCATGTTTTCTTTTTATTCAGTCAGGACAGAAATCGTTCAAGTGGGTAATAACATTTAAAAATACCTTGTATAATGTGAACCTTATTTTTATTTTAATAATGATGAGATTCATTTAAATAATTTATCTACGTGCAATTTGATTAAAATAAGATTTTAAATGATGCCTTCATAAATGTTTTCACAATGTTCATTTTAGTGTAGATGCTTTGTCTTTATTCTACAACATTATTTTTCATAAATTATTAGCATTGACTGTATATAAATCAATAAATGTAAACTAAGATATGAAATCAATGATATGTGAATTACCTGAGAAATATATACAATAAATTTTAAAATATAAAATATTTAAGGCAACGTCCTTTCCTTACCTTGACTAGGTTAAATACGAATCCTTGAATATTAATAAGAGCTTTCCACGCACGGTTATTAAAATAGGATCAATATAATGATAATTTAATGTTTCTATATATATAATGTTCTATTGAATCATTTTTCATATCATATTTCCCGCTTTTCTACAATAAATAATAAACATGTACTTTGAATATGTGATTCCCTTCCTTTGGAAAACTGTGTAGTTGTTAAACTTTCTTCTGTTCCAAGTTAGTTTTGTTTACATTAAGTAATATTAATTTTTGAAATATTAATTTTTGTTTGCTCGAAGTTAAAATATACCTAGTTTTAGTATTTGATTCATCAATATTAAAGTAAAATCATGATGCAAAATCGATTAATAAATTGGGTTAACCGATACCAAAAAGTGCACATACGAAATTTTAAATATTAATAATTTTAAATAACTAATTCAATATATATCATATATTACCATCAATGTGGTATATATATTTGAAGTACCAACATATCATTAATTTTATATTAGAAATCTATATCTTCTACCCTCTAAATTTTATATTGTACTATAGTACAATTGCTCAATTTGCTCATGTTAAAGTGAAAAAAATATCTGAATGGTTTGGTTAAACATAGTTTAAGGAACTTATTTATCAAAATTTTTGAAAATTGATGAAAAAACTGTATTAGTACCGATAAATAATATCACAACATAGAACTTCACTATTGAGTGATTTTTATCATTAAATTTAATTATTCATTATAATTTATTAAACTATCGTTTCTATTTTTTCTTCAAATATTTATTTTGATTTAAATATTTGCCAGAGAATTATTATTAAATAGGTAAATTAAATATTAGCCTTGTCTTATTTTTCAGAAAATTGTCTCGAAATAAGTTTGAGAATTGTCGGTTGTGTTCCTAAATGAGTTGTAAGTAAATGTAAAGTAATTGTATTGAACATGTGAATAATTAATGTATGATGTCGTAATTGAAAAGTAGACTGTTGATTTATTCCGCTCAACAATTTCGTTAAATATCTTCTGCTAAACATAAATTCAGAACGTAATTTGCGTGCAAAGTAACAGGATTAATTCTATTGTTTAACAAAAATGGTAAATTTGCAAAATAGCAGCATTGAATTAAAATATCATAAAGAAAAAATGAATCTAAATAAAAAAAAAATTTCTATACAGTAGTTAATAAATAAAATCAAGTAAAATAGCTCAATTTTTTTTGATCGTCAATCAGAACTATTCTTAGTGTTCTATAACCTGATGTGATGTGATTTCTTATAAGCTAGCCTTATTAAAAGACAACCCATTGGTTGATCATTAACTCTTTGATGAGTATATCATTAAATTTTTCTAATAGTGATAAATATAAATAAAAGACTGTTTTTCAGTTGATAAAAATTGATGCTTACTGTGCTTATACGTGCTTAGTGTGACCTTTAGAAGTTGCAAAACCAAAATTTTTACCACGAATAGGCTTTTTAACACTCAGCAATAATTTATTAAATTTCTTCTATATTTATTAATTTAATATTTTTTTATTTTTATTTTTAGGGAGTGAACAACTGGACCAGTAAACATGACAGAAAATCAAATTTAGATCGCATGTGGCTAATAAAATGGTCCATGCGCCTGACCGGAATTTGGCCATACGATCTAGTTGGCAAATATTCGACAATGTGGTTTATGTTTACGTGCCTGAATTGGTTTTCTTTGGTCTGGATGGGTTTTGCAATGTGTTCATTTATGTACAGATACATGAACGATATTATTGTTGTGATAGATACAATTTGTACCTACAGTACAAATGTAATATGTATGGTTAAAATGACATGGATCATTTATAAACGACAACTTTTTCATGAGCTGATAGATATTGTACTTAGCAACCGTTTGCTGGAGATTAATCCTTTACTGGAATGGAATAGGGGAATACGTGAGTAACAAATCGAATTTTAATATTATATAAAAATCATATTATTTGTCACATATGAATGATTACTTTGAACCACTAATGCCTAAATGTCTTTAAATCTATGAATAATAATAATTTTATTATTACCATTTTTCTTTTTACAGCTTCAAGTTATGCCCAAAAGCTGCAAAAATTTACAATTAAAATATTTGATAAAAATTGGAAAGAATATCGTATAGTATCCAGAATTTTTTGTACCATGGTTATTGTCACTGCTTTATCATATGCAAGTATTCCGTTAATAATTATGGCTTATATGAAATTTACATCTGGAATTGTGCCAAGACATCATAGTAAGTAGATGATTAGTAGTTGAATATTTATACAGTCTCCCAGAACTTAACGTCAAGAGGAAACAAATTGAATTGAACTTGACTGTGCTGTAAAAATTCGAGAAAAAATTATCTCACGTTGTTGGAAATTATGAGCTTTCAAGTGTAAAAAATAAAGCATAAAGCTTTTGTGAAATTGTGACATTTTTTTTTCATTTAAACTTCAAATTTCAAAAAATCCGTAAACGTAACATTTAAATCCGTAATAAATTATTAACAGACTTTAGTATATTTTTTTAGACGGGGTCTCCCAAAGTCGATTTAAAAATTTAAATTCATAGTTCAACAAAAAGTCTTAATTCTTTAAAACTTGGGGAAATTAAGTCACTATTGTTGACTATGGTCTTAAACAACTTTTATTTACGGATTCAATGATTATTAGTAATAATCGCATTGGATCCGTAAATAAATGGATAATGAATTTACATTTTTTTAAATCGACTTTGAGAGGCCCGTCTTAAAAAAAATATACTAAAGTCTGTTGACAAGTTTTATCAAAATTTGACGCATTTAATCAGGGTTGTAAATGGTAAAACACTTGATAATTTTATTGTCATAACAAAATTGTGACTCTTGTACTCTTTACGTTTATGTTGTATATATTTCAACATATAGCATTACCTCCTTGTTTTTCACGTTTTTGATCTAATTTTAAATCAAACTGTTGATCAATGTTTCAGTCTACAACGCCGATTATTCAGTGTTGTCGATTGAGGTGTCACAGACGCCCTTCTACGAGACATCATTAACACACGAAACATTCGTAGGACTAATTATTTATTCAGGTTAGAAATGATTAATTAAATCTAATTTAAATGATTTGACAGATTTAAAATCGAATGACACTCATTAGCATTTTTGATAAAGACAAATTTGCATGAACAAGCAAGCTTTGATGGTTTGTGTGAACTTTGGAATTGTCTAGAATTTTTAGGAAGTGTTTTCTTTTATTCCATTAAGATTATTGTCTCTAGTTGTAGTTGGCTTAGATGTCATCTACTGCTTCTTCACAATGTACCTGCGAGATCAACTTCGAATATTGCAGCAAATGTTGAAAATGATTGATGAAGAAATCGATGAACCTTTCAAGCAGAAAAAAATCATTGAGTGCGCTGATGAACGTCTCATGAAATGCGTGCGGCACCATACAACAATAATCAGGTGATGGGCTATTGGAATTATTTTATCAGAATTTTAAATAAAGAATGGCTAGACCACCGAGATGAATACATTTTTGGTACGACTTACTGGAGACAAGTTTTTAATTGAATATTGAATATTTTAATTCATATCGATAATAATGTTCCTGTCTACTGCACTCAGGGAGAATTTTCGATAGCACGAAATATATCTAAATAAAACATACTGCCAACGACCAACAAATATATCTACATATAACTAATATTTTGTTTAGCAATTTAAATAAACTTTTATCCCAGAATAAAGATAGATAAATAAAGAACTTTGTTTTTATCGCAGAGTATGCGATATACACTTCAATAATTGAATAATATTTAAAAAGTTAAATAAGGTGCTATTTTATTTTTTATAACTATTTTTTACATTGAAGTAGCTCAGGTGGATCTAGTTCCATATAAAACAATTTGCACACAAATAAAAATATCAAATTATAAATTATTTTAAATGTGAAAATTAAGGATATACATATAATTTTGGCAATCAAAAGTATTTTCAGTAATTTTAATTGAATAAATCTGGAGAATTTGTTTATGGTACTTGTGCAAGTCCAAGAACCATTTAGTTACTACACCAGTAATAAAAATTGTTTATTTTTAATTGATATTTTATTTTTACACATGTTAATTATAAATCCATATTAATTATTATACTTTTATAGTTTTCAGAATAAATTGGAAGTTGCCTACGGCCCAGTAACATTATTCCAAACAGTATTGAGCTCGATTTTGATATGTGTAATAGCATTTCGAAGTTCTATAGTGAGTAGTCTGCACATATTTTACTATAATCAATAAATATGTTTTCTATATTGAATACCGATTCATTAAGACCATTTATAATTGATTTTTATTTTATACAGTCAACGACGGATTTGACAAATTTATTAATAAAAATACCATATCTGTTGGCGGCCATCGTTCAACTTCTTCTATACAGTTATTATGGCCAGGCTGTTATTAATGAGGTATTCATACATATTATATTTTTAATAGATTTATAGTATTGGGGATTGTATTAAAATGATATCAGGTTGCATTTTATGGTCACACATTTTGCAACTCATTTTCTCAGAATCAAACAGAGCAATGATGTGCTGAGATGCAGTTTTATTTACATGATGTTTTTGATGATCATTAAAATACAGACATAGAAGATGATCATTCAATTTATTAAACAGCAAAATAATATAATAAAATTATATTAATTATTTATAAAATGACTTACAAATTTTAGTTAAAATTTAATTATAAATTTATTGCGGTTTTTATACAAAGTCTATACAAATAATATAGGTAAATATATACAAATTAATATTAAGGATGATATGAAAATACTTGTCAGTTATTATTTTAAAATGCAGTGTGAGTATAAGCTATAACGAATTAAATTAACATACTTATATCGTTATTGACTTGTTGACTTCATCTTCAAATACAACATCCAGATTTTCAAGTATATAAAATTATCCAGTTGCGATTAATACAGCGATAAATCTTTATTAATACTTTTCCTGAGGCTGTAATAGATTTAATTGAATTACTTACAACAGCTACTATGTTAAGTTAACCTTCATTTAATATGTAGCTAATTATGAATGTTGACTATAAAGCTTTTGTATAAAATATTTTTATTTTCAGAGTACAGAACTGGCTACAAGTTTATATGAAACGCACTGGTATGAATATTCGAAATCATTCAGAAGTAGTTTGTTGATAATTTTTCCACAAATTCAAAGGCCTTTGCATCTTAGTGGAATGGGATTTATTGTTATGTCGTTGGATTCGTTCAAAGCAGTAAGTTTTTATAGTATTTTTTATAATAATCAAATAAATATTTATTTGAAGATGTAAAATTGAAATTAACGAATTATACATATTCCATACGATTTTCTGGAGCAATAAGATGCGCAATAAGAAATTTGTATGGAACTCTTGAGTAACTTGCATCTTAAAAATTATTTCAATTCATGAATCTTTAGCTTTTTACCAAATCTTGCAATACACCAAAGTATTCATGTCTATGGTAATTGGTAACAGTAAAATTCTTGAAAATAACAAGTTTATTTTACCCAAAGATTCATGATGGGACTATAAAAGATTTCTCCTTTCAATCTTATAATTTTAATATATTTTGGCTATTTTCACTCGTTACTAAAGTGATAAACTGTAAATGTTGTCTATTACGTTGTGTTTATTTTTTTAAAAGTAAGACTATAATTTTAAAATTATAAAAAAACTCTCAGTGCATTTAGAGATGTAATTGCTCTACTTTCACAGATTCTGAGTACAGCAATGTCGTATTTTACACTTCTACAATCGATCACAGAACCGGCTAAGAAAAATTAAAATACATTTATCAATAAATGCTTTATGTTAAGATTATATTTATATCTGAAGCATATTTGATAATAAAAATAAGAAGTGAAAGAAGTTTTATGAAAAATTATAGCGAATTTTACTGTAATTGAAACAGTGAATTTGATAGTATAATACCGTGGGGATGCATATTGCAAAGTAAAACAACAGCAAGAACAAGTATTATTATTATGTTTTACAAGATTTATATACCTATTTATATATTTTTATGTCCAAGAAATAAACAATGTTATCCTCCAATATCAACTTCCATATAGTGGCTGTAACTTGATCACTATTCTGGAGAGAGTTGTTGCGATTCAAATTTCAATATCGATTTGACAAGCCAATATATTCGTATGGATGAAACGATTAATAATTTTTATTGAAAAAAAATGATATATAAAAATCTGCATAATATTTATCATTATCAACTCCGTTTTATTACAAGGAAGTCAATTAATCGACACTAAAAAGAAATACAATTCAATAAGGTTGACGTTAAATGTAAGTTATAGATATATAGATTTTTTTTAAATGAATTGGAACGGGCATTTCTGAAAAACTGTGTTACTTCACTCATCTTGGCTGTGAATTTTGGTTAATCAATTCAACACCTAATAAATCTTCAACTTATATTTGGACTTTATGTAAGGCAACCATACAGGTTGCAGATTTCTAGGGTAAGCCCCACATTTTTTTGGGTGTACCCCATTGTGCCGAATTGTTGACTGTGAAAGATTATGCTTGTGATGATGATTTGTATTGCATCCCTATAAGCATTTTTATTTTAAACTATATTTGAGTTATTAGACCTTTCCAGTCCAGGATTAGCATAATTACAAGTTACCGTCCCGGATTTCAAGTTAAAAATTCTGGTCACCTTACATTAGGGCCATTGCAATCAATGCAAACGAATAGCCCGTCGAACTTTCGTCCTGAATGGTATGTCTTTGTTTCGACTTTTATTTACAAAGTTCTTGACATTGTGGTACTAATGTAATATACAATATGGGCACTAATGCGTTAAACACAAATGCAGCCAAGACGCAATAAATGTCATGTTCGTATGCGCTTTACAGGTTTTTGGAAAAATTAAACATTGAATCGTGCGTATGGCGATGTTCAGTTGGTTAAACTCTCAATAAAAACGCTTTTGTACGCGAACCGTACATTTGGGAGAGGGATCCATGAGCATCGACCAAAAAAACACAAATTTAAAAAAAACTTATACAAGAAATATTAGTTTAGGTAGCAATAATGTTTTCACAACATTTTTAGTGCTAAATGCAATATATACCATCTCTTGATTTCAAAGGTATCAGATATCTCTTGATTTCAAAATTTCATGGAACAAAATTTATTGGTCTTTACCCCTTTTTATCACTTAACTATATTTTATTATCACTGAAGATAATATTTCCAGAATTATTAAAAACCTTATATGAACCAAAAGTAGTGTCTTTTCAACAACCATCTGAATTTAGTACTATTTTTCCTCAAATTTTCAACATCTTGAATTTGATGTTGAAATATAACATATGAGTTTATTTTCTAATGATCTGGTAATATATTAACCTTTACCAATTGTGAGATTTATATGTACTTTGCCGCTGGAGCGGCGGCATCCGAGTGGAAAGGGTTAATACCAATTATTTGATATATACGTTTCCACTAGCATCCTTCATTTATGTGTAAAATAACGATTGATGTACTAATTTTAAATGAAACTTCACTAATACACAATGGTATGAGGGATGTGCACTATGGATTTTCCTGTATTTTTGTTTCTTACCTTACTGGAAAAATTTCAATGCGTAAACAAAATATTGTAAAATTGATGTAAAATTAAAATATCTATATTGAACAATAAATCTGCACTTGTCACATTTTTAAATTTCTACAATAATCATATAAGACGTTCCTAAGCATTTAATGAAATCTGTGATAAATTTATAGCAACTCATAATAAATTCATTACCATTGATATAAAATTGAAACTATGACTGATAATTTACCTTAAAGAAATATTATTAATTAAAACTTACATGTAACTTACATGTCATTGCATCTTAATTAATACTATATTAATTATAGTGCCATATACACTATTTTGAGTCAAATATAAAATTTATATTTAATATTTTAATAAAGATTTTGAGTATAATCCAAAAGTTGATCATGGTATCCTTAAAGAAATATTATTAATTAAAACTTACATGTAACTGTTATCATTGCATCTTAATTAATACTATATTAATTATAGTGCCATATACATTAT
The DNA here is from genome assembly GCF_003426905.1 of Ctenocephalides felis. Classification (NCBI taxonomy): domain Eukaryota; kingdom Metazoa; phylum Arthropoda; class Insecta; order Siphonaptera; family Pulicidae; genus Ctenocephalides; species Ctenocephalides felis. The sequence continues at coordinate 61,332 of NW_020537646.1, forward strand.
TTTGAGTCAAATATAAAATTTATATTAGATATTTTAATAAATATTTTGAGTATAATCCAAAAGTTGATCATGGTATCAACTCTTAACATCGTCGTACATCTTTGCCTGTCTTGTGCCTTACGCGTGTTAAATTGCAAGAAAAACCATTATTATCCTGGAGATTCATTTGAAAGTTTTTAAATATTTTAATTTAAACGTTTTATGATTTGTCATGTGCTGGTATAAATAAACGATTGTATGAAAATATTTTTAGTAAGAATAGAAGAAATCTTGTTGTCTGATTGTTACCCACGTTGCAATTTATCAACGGAGAAATTATTTGAAATTGATCATGATGAAACTGCTGGTACAGATAAACCTAAACAAATAACATATAAAACATTAATTAATTTGCAATTTATTTTTAGCAAAATATTATAAGCGTACGGATGTAATATTTTTATTTTTTTATGAAGCAGCCATGTGGAAATTGAAACAACTCCCACACAATTAAGTTAATACAAACTTTATTTTAAAAGAGTACATTCATATTTTACTTGATGCAACATATAATTATTCGATAAAATCTACCAAACTGATTTAATTCTCGACATTGTTCTTGGGTCGAACAACAAAAATTATAATTAATGAGTTCAAATACGCGAATTCTGATTATATTGTGGCCATCAAGGCTAAAATTAGTCCTCACCGCATCATTTTATGTTTTATAAATCGTATTTACCTTTATATTTGGAAATCTCATCGTGCAATTTCAAAAACAAAGGGACAGAAAGGTAATTTTCCTTTCGTGACGATCCAGTGGCTTCCTTATTAATAGTATTTACACAGAATGCAAAGAGAAATTTGTTATGTTTTGAAAGAGAATAAGTACGTGCCATTTTTTAAAACAACGAAACATTGCTTCACACATTCTATATTAAAATCAATTTCATCTAAATAAATATTAGCATCACAAATATTATGCAGAAAGTTTCAAGAAGTGCTTTTAGGTATACCCATGGTAATTTCGAAATATGATTTAATAAAATGATTATTATATGAGGAAATTAAATATAGGATGAGTGAGTAATTTGAGGGTGTTTGAAAATAAAAATAAATACTAAAAAAATGATGAGAGGAAAAACTTAAATCAATTACAATCACAATTACTTATTAGTTTAGTGAAAAAAAGGGAGGCATATAATATTTTATTGTTGTTAATTTCATCCAGAGAAATTATTTGAATAATCTAGGATAAACATTTTATATAGTGATAATATCAATTCCTAAAATTGTTGCTAAAGTCAACAAATACTTAATATTAAAATATAATAACAGTAATCTATGTTTTTTTTAGTTTCAAGGGTTCATATCATAAAGTTTTATGATGCCGCAATAATTCTCACAGACCTGGGAAACTGCAAATCTTACTTTTGAAAATTGTATAATAATTACCATGAACTTTGTTATTCAATTTAATATCTAAAATAGGGTCCAAAAGTTATTACATTATAATGAAGAAATTCTCTGGCATTTCTGTACATATAACACCCAAATAGGAAAAATAAGTTTTTGTTAGAAATTGAATTAAAATAGAAAATTAAAATTGATTTCTTGTGCGTGCATCTTCATATCACCATATGAGTAAATATGGATAATTAAATGTTAGATCACAGAATGTTAATTAAATATTATCTTTAATGTGTTACTGGATATTACTTGCAAAGGTGAAATTATCATTATAGGAGGTGATAAATGGAAAACGTGTTGTGGCATTTGAGTGTAGATACAAAAAAATCAATTTATATATTGAAGTACGTACCACATTTTGAATATAATGATACTATAGGCAAATAATAAAATCTAAAATTTATAAGTAAAATATACATTTATATCAAGAGCATTATTACATCATAAATGCCTAGGCACATTTCTATAAAATTGCACCAGATTTTTTGCAAAAAAAAGTTTTAAATGGCCAGAGTCAGAAAATCGCTTTATAGTATGGATGTATTTATATACTTTTTGTATAAACCAAGAAATGGTTCAATTTTGTCAAAATTGTTGATGACCTAACTAATATTTTTTGAAAAATTAACTAAAATTAACTGAAGTTCCTGTTTCCCAATCATTAAGGATTAATTCGATTATATGCACATTTTGAGAATTTCTTGCACATTTTTTTAAGTCATTTAAAAATTAATAAAAATCTAATTTTGCAGCAAATATGACGTCGTATTTAATTGACTCTCAATATTCCTCTCACGTTTATTCATTAGTCACCTGTTTGTCTATTCTGATTATATATACAAAATTGCGTCTTAATTGCTGAAACTACATATTTAATACCACTTCAACGATTAATACATACACCAATGCTAGTCAGCAGTTGCATACAAACAAGTTTTATATTAAAGAAAATTAAAAGATTACATTTATAATTGCATCATATCCTTGTTCGGGCAGGATATAAAGTTAAATAATATATGAGCTGCCCGAAATTACTTTCGGGTAAGGCGCAACTAACAGCTTCGAAGGTGCAAATTATGAAGCAATAAAAAATGCGCATTTTTAATTTACATGGTGCGTGTGAGAGATCACAGCAAATATTAAGTGGCATTCGGTTTCTCAGAGTCGAGAAAACAGTCTATAATTTATGTTCAACTGCATTTGAAGTTAATATAATGCCGATTCGAGGTATGTACAATTCCATTCGTGATAACTTACTTCTTGTGGTGTAGGGAAGGAACTCGTTTAAGTGGCACCTTCACGTGAATGCACTTATGGTAAAAAAATTAAATATTAGCAAACTTCATTTTGTGTAAATTGAGAGATAAGTGGAATTCGAATATGACACTCAGATAATTCTGCTATTATTTGACTAGATTTAAAAAAAATAGGTTTCGAATTTGTGAGTTGTAAGTATAGTTCAGCATTATAAAATTAATGTGATATTTGTACAATATGTGTTTGTAAATGAAAACAATAATTGCCTAGTTGATTTGAAAATGTATTAAATGATGTTTTGATATTTCGTTCTATTCTAATATCTTGTTAATATTTATCAAGACTATTTTTCGTGAAGTAAGAAAGAAGATTTGACTATCGACAATATGTAGTCATGTTCTTATTTACTAAAATAAATTGATCACTATCTTAATGACAAAAATTAATAAACTGCTTGACATCTGTATATAGTAAAGTACAAATAGAAATTATGTGCTACCTTAAAATGTATATGTGTTTTGATAAATTTATAATCGAATTGAAGACGTAATATCTACATCAAAGGAATATCTAGTATTAATTTGGCTAAGAATAAATTGATTAATCAATTTACTTATTTATTCAAGAGCGAGCCATGAATCATTATAAATATAATATCAAACTTCTCACTTTAAGTATTTAAATTAAAATTATTACATACTATATTTTTTATTACATAATATTTTTTATTATATTTTTACTTTTATACTATATTTTTATTATACCTTCCGAAACGGAGGACAAGCAAATCATTTGGTAAAGCACTCTAGAAGCTAGAGAAATTCAAATTATGTGACTATTTCCAGTTATTAGACGAAAGTCTTAATTATCGAATTTGTTGATAAATGCAGAAGAAACTTTCTTCTTAATCTGCTCCTGGTAGAGTTTTCTGGCGAGCAAGTTTGGATGATCCGCGAGACGGCTTTTGTACTTGTGTGAGAGAGTGCTTTTTTATCCTTGACTGTGCTAGTATCTTTGTGTATCACCAATTTGAAAAATACTTGGTGCTTGCAATATTTATTTGTTGTTCGTAGCAAAACTTTCGATTATGGAATACAAAAATCAAAACAGATCAATTACTAATAATTATCTTTGGCAAAATCTTTTACGATGTGCAATATGAATTAGAAAGGTGTAAGTATACTGAAATCTGAAATAATGCAATAGTAATACTTCTTAACTTCCTGTATTAGGGTAAGTTATAGTAATCGCAAAAAGATCGAAAATGAAAATTTGTATATATCTTTACGTTTCATCGGTTTCTGAACATTTTGGCATACCTTAGAAAAAATGAATGTATGTGTGTGTGCGCGCGTGTGTATTCGGATACAAATTTTTGTCGATGATTCTGCGAATACGGTTCAACCGATTTGAATAAATAAAAAAACATTTGATTCCTACTGATAAGAACACGTTTGATTAGTTTTTGGCAAAGGCAGGTCTAGCCGTTCCGAAGATACGGGACAAATAGTGCCGAAAACGGTAACTCAGTTTTTAAGAGAACGGAGCGTCCGATTTGAATAATTCAAAAAACATTTTATTTGCATTGACTAGATGAAGAACTGTTCAAAAAAAATGAGCCATTTGGCGGTCAAAAATGAACATTAGACATATGCACGTCAAATTATCAGATATTTTATAGAGATTTTAACAATAAGTATAAATTTTGTTTACACTCCTATGGGTTCCGTACCAATGTTTACGCGTTATACGGCGACGCGGCGCTTACGCGCTTTCATATTTCGTCTTTATGCAGTAAAAGCAGTACGATTGCTTTGAAAAAAAGTTCAGAATTTCCAAAATATTTCAAAATAAATGATTTGAGATAGAATTATTTAATATGGTTCGAAATTCTATTAAAAATTTCAAATCGTTGATCAACTTTTATTGATTATTATTATTGATTATTTTTAATTACTCGAATTTTGAATTGCGGTACGGGAACTTCCAGCAATTTGCCTTAAGGTACGATGCCCTAATTGCCTTAAGGCAGAATTCCACTTACAGCTAGTTTATCTATCTTTTTAGTTGATGCACGCCGGCTATTTCATCGAAAGCGAATGACGTACAGTTCGGGCGTAACGCAATTTCCGTTGCATTTTCACAGATTTACATCCTAGTCGCGCCTAAAGAAGTTTTACTTCAAAAAAGAAAAGATCGATTAGTAATAATAATATATATCTTCAGCATAATTTTTTATGATGTATAAAATGAATGACAATGGTGTTCTTACTCCATACTGAAATCTGAAATAAGGCAATACTTAATTTTTTACCTCTCTTACTTCCGATTTTTCTAATCGGGCGTCACTGTCTTCTTCTGGTAAGGCAAGGAAGCGTGTTAGCTGCCGCTAGAGGACCACTGTTTATGTGACTCGTGTGGTGTCGGCTGTCGCACGTCAGTCTCTCTTCGAACACCGACGTGACTAGTCCATGCCCCTCTTTTTCATGAACACAAAAAACACGTGCAAATAATAATTCAACAATCCTTGTGCTAATAAACATTACCAGTTGTTAAATCAGTGTTTCAAGTGTCAGTTTAAAAAGTGCTCTCATCCAAAAAATCTATAAAATTCCAATAGGTAAGCTATTACCAATTATCATTATTTATAGTTCTTGTCGTGCGCTTTAGAGCACGCGGAAACAATAAATTAAATTCTGATATCTGATTTTGAAAATGGACATATGTTTTTTTCTAATAACGGTTTTACACATTATAAATATGTGTATGGTATATGTGTAGTAAATGGTTTAATATTATGGGATATAAATAACTTGTTTACACACGTGTAATTTGTGAACGTAAAACTTGAATGTGTATATCCGTACTGTAATTGCTTTACATGTGTTATATATTAATGTCATTTACCACCTCTATATATATATATATATATATATATATATATATATATATAAAGCGAGAGCAGAGGTTTTTCTTCAGATGGTGAAATAATATGATAAAATTGTTCTTCAGTTCTCCAGTTTTATTGAAAGAAAATGTTTTTATTCAGAAAACATACGTTTCGGGCCTTGATTTGACCCATCTTCAGTGCTTGTTTGTATGGAGAGCACTATTTACATATATAGTAGTAAAACTATAATTTTTTTGAAAATTCATGCTGTTAAACATTTTCTTTCAATAAAACTGCTTTTAATTACTGGATAGATGTCCAAGAACAATTTTATCATATTATTTCACCATCTGAAGAAAAACCTCTCGCTTTATATATATATATATATATATATATATATATATATATATTTTAATACTTTATACCTTTTTTATTTTGACGAATGGGCTGCTAGTACTTTGAAATATGTTTCAACGTCGAAAAAACTATCAAGATATATATATATACATATATATATATATATATATATATATATATATATATATATTATATATATACATATTATATATATATATATATATATATATATAATTTTTGAATTCCATGGGAAGCACTTCCATATATTGCCAAATTTTATTAATGAACCTTTTTTCATACGTTTTCTTCGTACTTTTTCGCAAATAACTGTCGTTGTTTATTTTTAACAACAATAATTACAAAACATAACGTGTTATGTCAATTTTTATTTTATATCAAAAAAGTTATTTAATGAATTATGATATGTCTTTAATAAATTGAGCTTTTCCTGTATAAATCCAACCAATTTTTTAGGGTTAATTTTCCTTGTGAAATGATGTACTTCGCGGAAACCATGCAAAACTTTATAAATGAAATGTATATAAAGGAATAGTTTTTTTTTAAATATTGTTGAGAAGAACTATACCCATATTTTTTTCTTTAAAATTGCAAAATTATTATTAATATTTACTATTAGATTTATTCTTAAAGAAAGGAGATTGTAGGAAAATTCTTCTATTACCAAATTTATCATTCATACCATTTTTCTTCTTGGATAGAGAAAACTAAAGAAGATATGTATCTACTAATATTAATTAGTAATATTAGTAATATTACTAAGAAAACAAAAAAATTACAATTATAGCCTTTTTTTCAATCGAGATTTTTATTCCTTTGATATGCATATTTTACCAACTTTTATTTGAGAATTTGTATTAATATTTTAGTTATTTTACTAACGTCAGTAACAGATTTGTTTAACGATTTCTTGATAAACTTGAAAATATCGGAATTTTTGTTATTTCTAAGAAATCTCTAAATTTATCTGGTCACATTAATGCAAATGAACAGATACAATAAAATATTGATGCGTCGTCGTTCTTGTATTGATATTTTATGGACAAACTGAATTTTATGGATATTTTATTAGTAAATAATCAATTTAGTAAAGAAATATTAGAAACTATAAAGTTTTTGTTTCTAAAGATATGCATCATAGTCAATTTTACAATTTTGATAATGTAAAAATTATTTTATAAATATATAAATTATTTTATAAACATATAAGTAATTACTTAGCTTGACAATAATGATTGTCTTAAAAATAATTGCGAACTTATATTGCACTTATTTTTGTATTGAAGATTTAAGGAACTTTTTTTAGTATATCGAAGTTTTTTATAAGATTTTTTTTACTGACATGTCTATTGGCTCAAAAACCTGTATATATTTTTATTAATGATCAGATTTTATGAATTCCTGTCCCAGGACAATATCTTTCATTCAACAGACGCGCCCATCAAACATAATTTGATTACATCTATTGTATTATTATTTGTTTATTTATATTTGAACTTTTTGTGAAGTTACATTTGTTACTCCCACGAATGATACTTTTATGAACTTTATCGTTGATCTTTTGCTGTGTGGTAAAACTTA
>NW_020537646.1:69883-83432 GCF_003426905.1 Ctenocephalides felis
GATTTCAAGTAAAAATTCTGGTCACCATTAGGGCCATTGCAATCAATGCAAACGAATAGCCCGTCGAACTTCGTCCTGAATGGTATGTCTTTGTTTCGACTTTTATTTACAAAGTTCTTGACATTGTGGTACTAATGTAATATACAATATGGGCACTAATGCGTTAAACACAAATGCAGCCAAGACGCAATAAATGTCATGTTCGTATGCGCTTTACAGGTTTTTGGAAAATTAAACATTGAATCGTGCGTATGGCGATGTTCAGTTGGTTTAAACTCTCAATAAAAACGCTTTTGTACGCGAACCGTACATTTGGGAGAGGGATCCATGAGCATCGACCAAAAAAACACAAATTTAAAAAAACTTATACAAGAAATTATAGTTTAGGTAGCAATAATGTTTTCACAACATTTTTAGTGCTAAATGCAATATATACCATCTCTTGATTTCAAAGGTATCAGATATCTCTTGATTTCAAAATTTCATGGAACAAATTTATTGGTCTTTACCCCTTTTATCACTTAACTATATTTTATTATCACTGAAGATAATATTTCCAGAATTATTAAAAACCTTATATGAACCAAAGTAGTGTCTTTTCAACAACCATCTGAATTTAGTACTATTTTTCCTCAAATTTTCAACATCTTGAATTTGATGTTGAAATATAACATATGAGTTTAGTTTCTAATGATCTGGCAATATATTAACTTTTTCCAATCGCGAATTGCGAGATTTATATGTATTTTAACGCTGGAGCGGCGGCATCCGAGTGGAAAGGGTTAATACCAATTATTTGATATATACATTTCCACTAGCATCTTAGCCTTCATTTATGTGAAAAATAACGATTGATATACTAATTTTAAATAAAACTTCACTAATACACAATGGTATGAGTGATGTGCACTATGGATTTTCCTTTATTTTGTTTCTTACCTTACTGGAAAAATTTCAATGCGTAAAACAAAATATTGTAAAATTGATGTAAAATTAAAATATCTATATTGAACAATAAATCTGCACTGTCACATTTTTAAATTTCTACAATAATCATATAAGACGTTCCTAAGCATTTAATGAAATCTGTGATAAATTTATAGCAACTCATAATAAATTCATTACCATTGATATAAAATTGAAACTATGACTGATAATTTACCTTAAAGAAATATTATTAATTAAAACTTACATGTAACTTACATGTCATTGCATCTTAATTAATACTATATTAATTATAGTGCCATATACATTATTTTGAGTCAAATATAAAATTTATATTTAATATTTTTAATAAAGATTTTGAGTATAATCCAAAAGTTGATCATGGTATCCTTAAAGAAATATTATTAATTAAAACTTACATGTAACTGTTATCATTGCATCTTAATTAATACTATATTATTATAGTGCCATATACATTATTTGAGTCAATATAAAATTTATATTAGATATTTTAATAAGATTTTGAGTATAATCCAAAAGATGATCATGGTATCAACTCTTACATCGTCGTACATCTTTGCCTGTCTTGTGCCTTACGCGTGTTAAATTGCAAGAAAAACCATATTATCCTGGAGATTCATTTGAAAGTTTTTAAATATTTAATTTAACGTTTTATGATTTGTCATGTGCTGGTATAAATAAACGATTGTATGAAAATATTTTTAGTAAGAATAGAAGAAATCTTGTTGTCTGATTGTTACCCACGTTGCAATTTATCAACGGAGAAATTATTTGAAATTGATCATGATGAAACTGCTGGTACAGATAAACCTAAACAAATAACATATAAAACATTAATTAATTTGCAATTTTTTTTAGCAAAATATTATAAGCGTACGGATGTAATATTTTTATTTTTTTATGAAGCAGCCATGTGGAAATTGAAACAACTCCCACACAATAAGTTAATACAAACTTTATTTTAAAAGAGTACTGATTCATATTTTACTTGATGCAACATATAATTATTCGATAAAATCTACCAAACTGATTTAATTCTCGACATTGTTCTTGGCTCGAAAGGCAAAAATTATAATTAATGAGTTCAAATACGCGAATTCTGATTATATTGGGCCATCAAGGCTAAAATTAGTCCTCACCGCATCATTTTATGTTTGTTTATTAATCGTATTTACCTTTATATTTGGAAATCTCATCGTGCAATTTCAAAAACAAAGGGACAGAAAGGTAATTTTCCTTTCGTGACGATCCAGTGGCTTCCTTATTAATAGTATTTACACAGAATGCAAATAATATGAGAGAAATTTGTTATGTTTTGAAAGAGAATAAGCACGTGCCATTTTTTAAAACAACGAAACATTGCTTCACACATTCTATATTAAAATCAATTTCATCTAAATAAATATTAGCATCACAAATATTATGCAGAAAGTTTCAAGAAGTGCTTTTAGGTATACCCATGGTAATTTCGAAATATTATTTAATAAAATGATTATTAAATGAGGAAATTAAATATAGGATGAGTGATTTGAGGGTATTTGGAAAATAAAAATAAATACTAAAAAATTGATGAGAGGAAAAACTTAAATCAATTACAATCACAATTACTTATTAGTTTAGTGAAAAAAAGGGAGGCATATAATATTTTATTGTTGTTAATTTCATCCAGAGAAATTATTTGAATAATCTAGGATAAACATTTTATATAGTGATAATATCAATTCCTAAAATTGTTGCTAAAGTCAACAAATGCTTAATATTAAAATATAATAACAGTAATCTATGTTATTCAATTTAATATCTAAAATAGGGTCCAAAAGTTATTACATTATACGATAGGCAATGAAGAAACTCTCTGGCATTTCTGTAAATATAATACCCAAATAGGAAAATTAAGTTTTTGTTCGAAAAATGAATTAAATAAGAAAATTAAAATTGATTTCTTATGCGTGCATCTTCATATCACCATATGAGTAAATATGGATAATTAAATGTTAGATCACAGAATGTTAATTAAATATTATCTTTAATGTGTTACTGGATATTACTTGCAAAGGTGAAATTATCATTATAGGAGGTGATAAATGGAAAACGAGTTGTGGCATTTGAGTGTAGATAGAAAAAAAATCAATTTATATATTGAAGTACTACATTTTGGATATAATGATACTATAGGGAAATAATAAAATTTGAAATGTATAAGTGAAATAATAAATACCTAGACATATTTCTATGAATTGCACCAGATTTTTTGCAAAATATTAAACATCAATCTTTTTTAGAAATACTAAAGTTCTAAATGCCCAGAGTCAGAAAATCGCATTTCAATATAGATGTTCTTGGACACTTCTTGCTTGAACCAAGATTTAGGTCAATTTTTTGAAAAATTAACTGAAGTTCTTGATTTCCAGATATTGAGGATTAATTCGATTATATGCACATTTTGAGAATTTTTGCACATTACCTTAAGTCGTTTAAAAAAATTGAATAAAATGCTTATTTTGCAACAAATATAATGTCGCATTTAATTGACTCTCAATATTCCTCTCACGTTTATTCATTAGTCACCTGTTTGTCTATTCTGATTATATATACAAAATTGCATCTTAATTGCTGAAACTACATATTTAATACGACTGCAAAGATTAATACATACACCAATGCTAGTCAGCAGTTGCAACCAAACAAGTTTTATATTAAAGAAAATTAAAAAATTATATTTATAATTGCATCATATCCTTTTTCGGGCAGGATATAAAGTTAAATAATATATGAGCTGCCCGAAATTACTTTCGGGTAAGGCGCAACTAACAGCTTCGAAGGTGCAAATTATGAAGCAATAAAAAATGCGCATTTTTAATTTACATGGTGCGTGTGAGAGATCACAGCAAATATTAAGTGGCATTCGGTTTCTCAGAGCCGAGAAAACAGTCTATAATTTATGTTCAACTGCATTTGAAGTTAATATAATGCCGATTCGAGGTATGTACAATTCCATTTCGTGATAACTTACTTCTTGTGGTGCAGGGAAGGAACTCGTTTAAGTGGCACCTTCAAGTGAATGCACTTATGGTAAAAAAGCTTAAAATTTAGTTATCTTTATTTTGTGTAAATGGAGAGATAAGTAGAATTTGAAATGGTACGAAATCTAGCTTAATTTTTCATTAGTTATTACTAGATTAAAAAAATAATGAAGTTAAAATGATCATTGACGTTGAGTTTGCGAAGAGTGTGAGATATACGTAAGGCTTAGTACTATGAAAAAAATGATAACATATTTTTGTACAATAAACGCTTATAAATAAAAATAATGCATCTGAAAATGTATAAATATAATGTAGTCTTATTTCGGTAATTCTCAAGTATCCAGCTACAAGACATCATGGGTTTTTTGCAAAAAAATATTACTACTTTAATGTTATCTTTTGTTAACAAAAGTAAATAAACTGAATTTAGTCCTTATGGAATCATTTCGTCAAATATATAACATAAAAAAATACAAAAATCATGAACACTATGAAAGTTTGCATCTGTGGGGGGACAAAGAATTAAGACCAGATTTATTACTGCGCAGCAAAAATTCAGGATAAAATTCAAAACGAGCGATCTGTAAATTGTAATAAATATTATATCAGGCTTGTGGCAAACTTATTCATTTTACTTGTTCGTTAGTAACCTACAAAATGCAGTAAGTGCAACTTTCTTATGTACATTATAGTAAAACGCCTGATTGCTTCGATGGAGTACAAAGATTTAAGATATTAAGGATGAAATTCAGAACTGTATTTCGCACTTCCTCTTTTCTGCACTTATTAAAATAGAATTAATAGAGATAAAGCTGAATAACTAACAATGAAGTTTTATAAATTTCTAATTGCACAGCAAATACATAGCTTTTTGATAGTTTTTTACTATCAAATCATACGAACATAGACCCGTAACATACATACATAACATACTTGTTTTATCCGAGAACTGGCTCCTATATTTAGTTGCTGTTTATAGCAAAATCTTCGATTTTGGAAAAAAAAGAGTGCGCGTAAGGTTCACACGCGATTGAACTAAAACTTTTTTGTTATCACAGTAGGACATTTCGATTGTAATAAATGCATCATATAACAATTTTGAATAATGTTTATTAGTAATATGGTAACACTTGTGATGCACACATTTATTAGTGTCAACCAATAATAAATTATAAATTATATATTTAAAATAGCATTTGAAAACAATAATGTAATTAAAGTCATATTTCAAATATGAAATGATCGGTTTGTCATTGTAATTAGCATTTAGGACTTGGACCTTCATTAGAGAAATGAAGTAATTGCTGATTAATAAATTCTATAATAATATTCATTCACACAGTGGATTATGTTAAACAACGCATAAACAAATATTGTTTTCGCAACTTCATTTATCATGTAATAATAGTGTTTGAAGAACATCGACTGGTTGTATTTTTTTTACTTTTTCGCTGGCGATATAATCTCATTCTTTGAGCAGCTATAAAATCTGTCTTGCCTAAAATTTTTTTTATTTTAATAACTTCAAAGATAAATGATATAGAAATTAATTCGATAAAGTTGCGTTTAGTACGCGGCTCAAATGTTTTATTTATTTTATTATTTTCATTATAATTATTTACGGGAAACAGGGTAAAACATTCTTATGATTCAGAATTTTTTATTAAATCCAGATTTGTACTACGATGTAACCTTAAAATGTTTATTTATCTATCTTTTTAGTTGATGCACGACGGCTATTTCATCGAAAGCGAATGACGTACAGTTCGGGCGTAACGCAATTTCCGTTGCATTCTCACAGATTTACACCCTAGTCGCCTTAAAGAAGTTTTACTTCAAAAAAGAAAAGATCGATTAGTAATAATAATATATATCTTTAGCATATTTTTTATGATGTATAAAATGAATAACAATGGTGTTCTTACACCATACTGAAATGTGAAATAAGGCAATACTTAATTTTTTACCTTTCTTGCTGCCCATTTTTCTAATCGGGCGTCACTGTCTTCTTCTGGTAAGGCAAGGAAACATGTTAGCTCCCGCTAGAGGACCTCTGTTTATGTGACTCGTGTGGTGTCGGCTGTCGCACGTCAGTCTCTCTTCGGACACCGACGTGACAAGTCCATGCCCCTCTTTTTCACAAACACAAAAAACACGTGCAAATAATAATTCAACAATCCTTGTGCTAATAAACATTACCAGTTGTTAAATCAGTGTTTCAAGTGTCAGTTTAAAAAGTGCTCTCATCCAAAAAATCTATAAAATTCCAATAGGTAAGCTATTACCAATTATCATTATTTATAGTTCTTGTCGTGCGCTTTAGAGCACACGGAAACAATAAATTAAATTCTGATATCTGATTTTGAAAATGGGCATATGTTTTTTTCTAATAACGGTTTTACACATTATAAATATGTGTATGGTATATGTGTAGTAAATGGTTTAATATTATGGAATATAAATAACTTGTTTACACACGTGTAATTTGTGAACGTAAAACTTGAATGTGTATATCCGTACTGTAATTGCTTTACATGTGTTATATATTAATGTCATTTACCACCTCTAAATATATATATATATATATATATATATATATATATATTAGGGTGGTCCTTAAAATGGTTATTTTCGAATTTCTTTTATCTTAAAACATTTTTTTTTAATTTTCAAAATTTCTTCCATGCTCTTTCCATACGAAGTTTGATTGAATTGCGCTCTATCTAAACGTTAATATTAAGAGCTAAAACTTTCAGAGAATTGTTTGTTATCAATTTGGAACCATTTGAGCCCCTGGGAGCAAGGAAATTCGAAAATGACCGTTTTAAGGACCACCCTAATATATATATATATATATATATATATATATATATAATAATATATAATATAAAATTTTTGAATTCCATGGGAAGCACTTCCATATATTGCCAAATTCTATTAATGAACCTCTTTTCGTACGTTTTCTTTGTCCTTTTTTGCAAATAACGGTCCTTGTTTACATTTAACAATAATAACAACAAAACATAATGTATTATGTAAATTTCTATTTTATATCAAGAGTTATTTAATGAATTATGAGGTATCTTTAAAAAATCAAGCTTTTTTGCATAAATTCAACCACTTTTTTGGGTTAATTTTCCTTGTGAAATGATGTACTTCGCGGAAACCATGCAAAACTTTATAAATGAAACGTATACAATATGTATATAATAGGATAGATTTTTTTAAATGCTGTTGGAAAGAACTACACCCATATTTTTTGTTTTCTTTTTTGAAATTGCAGCATTATTATTAATATTTACTATTTGATCTGTATTTAAAGCAAGGAGATTATAGGAAAATTCTTCTATATATTACCAAATTTATCATTCATACCATTTTTCTTATTGGATGAAGAAAACTAAAAAAGATATTACTAAGAAGACAAATAAAACTACAATTATAGCCTTATTTTTCCATTCCAGATTTTTATTCCTTCCTATGCACATGATATGCATATTTTACCAACTTTTATTTGAATTGTATGAATATTTTTGTTATTTTACGAACGTCAGTAACAGATTTGTTTAACGATTTCTTGATAAACTTGAAAATATCGGAATTTTTGTTATTCCTAAGAAATATCTAAATTTATCTGGTCACATTAATGCAAATGAATAGGTACAATATAATATTGATGCGTCGTCGTTCTTGTATTGATATTTTATGGACAAACTGAATTTTATGGATATTTTATTAGTAAATAATCAATTTAGTAAAGAAATATTTGAAAATATAAAGTTTTTGTTTCTAAAGATATGCATCATAGTAAATTTTACAATTTTGATAATGTACAAATTATTTTATAAATATATAAATTATTTTATAAATATATAAGTAATTAGCTTGACAATATTGATCGTCTTTAAAATAATTGAAAACTGTAGATTTAAGGAACTTTTTTTAGTATATCGAAGCTTTTTATAAGATTTTTAATTTTTTTTTACTGACATGTCTATTGACTCAAAAACCTGTATATATTCTTATTAATGATCAGATTTTATGAATTCCTGTCCCAGGACAATATCTTCCATTCAAAAGACGCGCCCATCAAACATAATTTGATTACATCTATTGTATTATTATTTGTTTTATTTATATTTGAACTTTTTGTGAAGTTATCATTTGTTACTCCCACGAATGATACTTTTATGAACTTTATCGGTGATCTTTTGCTGTGTGGTAAAACTTAAAAAAAATGATAATAAAAATAAATATAGTAAAACTAAATATAAATGTCGATTAGATATTGTAAGAATAATCATTTGATTATCTAAGTTCTCAATCTTTATCACCTTAACCCTGATAGATTGAATCTAAAAGTAGGATAACAAATTATATGCAACTCTGTAATCACCTCTTCATAAATATAAGCACAATTTTTTAAAACAATGGAAATATAAATAAAATGCTGTGCACAAAAAATAACTAACTATGTAATAAGACAAATTATATGATTTTAATGACAATATAATCATCTTTTCATGATTCATGTCAGTAATAGCAAAGGCTTGCCGCTGTAATTTTTTCCAAGAACTTGTTAGAATTATTACATGTAGATATATCCACTTCCAGCAATGGTGTTTACTTTGCAATTTTATATTATATATTAGATCGTGCTTATAGTTTAACATTTTCTACTTTATTAACTAGGAATGATATGAGAAATATATAGGATTTAACAACTATCACTGCAAATTACTGTATGAATATTGCAAATGGCATTATTTGCAATAAGCAATGTTTATAAGGAAAAAATGCATTTAAGGATTTGTAAAAAATTACCTCTTCTATGGAAATAACTTTATTTCCAAAAAACTTTGCTAGAAAATTTTACCACTTTCAATGACAAAAATTGGCTACAAAAAAATATTTCTGGTAAATTTAAACGTTTACAATAAGGCCAAGATTTAAAAAATATTAGAACATAAGTAGATTAGGTAGATTATTGGAATGATCATCTAAGGAAAACACAAATAATTACACGCATTTTTTATATGTTAATAATAATAGGTACAAATTCCTAAAACAATAAGATTATGAAGTCACACTATAGATTAGCTATTCAAAAATGTCATAACAATTGACACCAAAGTTACTTCTTCTTTTGATAACAATAAAATAATTAAAATTTGTTAGTTCACTTTAAATTTCTATGGATCTGATGCGTCTAATTTTAAATTAGCAAGTTTTGTAATACCTTTTGTACTAAAAAAACTACTCGAAAAAAACTGACGTGACAAGAAATCACTTGATGTCAAAAATACCTCAGTGGAGAAGAGAAACTTATAATTGTTGCATTTTTCATTTCACTTACCAATCTGATAATAATTTTGTTTTGTTATATTAGAATTGATTATATTTGGATAGTTGTTGCTTAATACTTATGTATTTTGCAAAAAAAATTAGAAAAGTATTTTTATCATATTTTGTATTAAAGATAATGCATGCATAATTTTTAAGGTGTACTTAGGGAATTATTTTATTATCAATCATAATTTAAAAAAAAAATAACAAAATTAATAAACAAAAAATGCGTTTTTTTATTTACTGACAGTGTGAAATTTATAAAGGAGTTATTGGTAAAAAAAAATTTTTTTTTATATTTTTAACTTCCCGTAGGGCATAGTAATCGCAAAAAAATCGAAAATGAATATTTTTATACATCTTTACGTTTCAGAGGCTTTTAAACATTTTGGCATACCTTAGAAGAAATGGATCTACGTACGTGTGTGTATTTGTGTGTGTGTGTGTGTGTTCGGATACAAATTTTCGTTGACGATTTCGAGAACTCCGATTAATCGATTTGAATAATTCAAAAAACATTCGATTCGTATTGATGAGGAGACGTGCTGATTAGTTGCCGAAAACAGTATCTACAAAAAGTGCCAAAAACAGTAACTCAATTTTAAGAGAACGGAGCGTCCGATTTTAATAATTCAAAAAACATTTTACTTGTATTGACAAGATGAAGAACTGATCAAATTTTTGGGAAGGCAGGTCCAGCGGTTATGAATTATCAATAAAATAAGTTAAAAAATGTTATTGGCGGTCAAAAATGTTTATTGGACATATGTACATCAAATTATCAGATATTTTCGAATCAGAGTTTCGTGCTAAGATTTTTAATTACGTTACGGGAAATTCCAGCAATTTGCCTTAAGGCACGATATCATGCACCCCACTAGATTTAATTTTATTTTGTTACGCTACCAAACAATATAAACATTAACTCTAATGCTCATATGCCTCAGTCTATTATACCGCGACATAAATTTAACTGCCATAAATTAGTCCCTATAAATAACATTTAATTTTTTCTTCGACATCGATGTTTACTGCGCTATAATATAACAGTTACAAATGCTATCATAATTCTTAGTAATATTTTATCACATATTTCATGTTCTTTGTCTCGTAAATATCATCGCCCACTCATTAATCACAATCAATAAATATCGAGTATAACTTTACCAAAGCTGGATCGTAATTAGATAGAAAATTACATATCTGTCTTATTCTCTACCATTCTTGTATTAAAGATCATCGACATTTAGGTTACTTCTTCTAAATTACTGGCATTTATTTAGATCGTGATTGTTAGACTGTTATTTCAATAGTTTCTTTTATTGTGCAAGTGAGGAGCGTTAAACCACACACGAGGAAAGAAGTCCAAAGATATGTATAAAACTATTTCAAATTATAATTTTTTTTTAAATGCAAAATATGCGTTATGAACGTTAAGTTTTTGAGTGAATATGTTGAAAAAATACTCGATCAAAATCTATCTATCATCTCTGACCTTTGTGCCGCCTAAAGGTCTCTCCATAACCAGGAGAAGAAGATGGCCCTGATGGTATCCGTTGATCTGTTAATTGATTGTTTTCGCTACTGATGTTATTTATTATTTCTAGTAATTCATGATTTCAATTATCCATTCAACGCGCCTACATGATTGTTAGACGATTAAATCGAAATTGCGCGATTCAAAATTGATTGCGCGAAATTGGTAAATTGTTAATGGTAAATGGTAAATCGCCAATGGTGAATAGTAGGCAAGATATTAAATTGGTTTTAGATACAAGATTTATGGTCAGTGGAATAGGTGTAATTAATTTCGAACTTATTTGGTAAATATTAATTGAGTGTAAAGATTGTAACTATAATTGACAACTGCAATTGTCTACCAATAATAAGTAGATTTTAATTTATTGTTTTTAGCTATTGAATTTTACAGAAATGTAAAAAAATATTTTAAGTACTGTATCGAGCCATGTTCGATGAATTACTAGTTCTTTAAGAGATTTTATTTAAAATGTTGAAAATTATATTTTCAATTTAATTTGCATTATTAACTTCCCGAAGAAGAAGAGTAATGTTTTTTCATAAAAGAATCGGATTCGCTAATTTTATGTTTTCATCGAATGAGACCAAATTTGGAAAATTTATCCGTAAATCGACGTTTTCTCCAAACGGCTGGACCGAGGACTATTGTTTGCAGTTTTGTGCGACGATCGGCCAAGCCGTTTCTTCGTAAATAGCAGAAAAGTGAAAAATTTTTCGTCCACGTTTTAGCTCGGAATTCTGAATCAATTTTGAAAATTCAAAAACCGTTCGAAAGATATTGGTTAGGAATCGTGCTGATTAGTTTTAGTAGAGATCGGACGGACCGTTTTCTTGTAATAAAGTGTTTTAAATTTTTTTGACGGTAGATACCATAGTCTTATAGATCATACTACAATATTATGATCGTTAAATGTAAATTAATCTTCTAGATTGTTACTCTATCTGGAATAGAATAAGTTAATGTATATCTAAATCAAATATTTTCTAAATATTTGCCCAAAGTCTAAATATGAGGCTATTATGATTTTTTCCATTATTTTTCTATATATATATTTTTTAATTTTAATAAAAATAGCAATCAAATACAATAAAATCTTACAAGCTACCACTCGATTGAGAGAAGTCTGGCGTCTCATTTTGGATATGGTATTTTAATTTATCATTTTAAAATTTTTATAAAATCATATGCTTATATGATAAATACATACAATAATAAATAAAAAAATACCAAATAAAATTGTCTGTTCTTGAAACATCAATTGAAAGTGGTGTTTTGAATTGATGATTCTAGAATGCAGGGGCAACATGTGGGCAACAAACTGATGACAGAGAAATCACAGAAGCGTTTAGAGAGACGTTGTTTACTTAAAAGATTCTTGAACCATGTACTGATCATCTACATACCAGATTCTTACCCTAGTCGCATATATTGACAAAATTATTTTAAAACAGAATAGTTGATAAAAAAAAATTCTGCCTCTGTCGAAAGACTGAATATTTCAATAAAATTTACATTCCAAAAAACTCATTCTCAAAATAATGAACCATCATCCCTGTCCATCAAAGAAGAATCTCATAACTACTTAACACAATAAACTACTAACTTTTACGATCCTTCTTTCTCAGGTGCAATATTGCAAAATACTTTCATGTCACAACCTCTACGGAAAGGTTGACTTTGAACTTCCTCGGCGTCTTTTCGATTAATATACCTCGAGTGTTAAAGAAAAATTTCTTCGGGAATCTGCACAAGAGAACAAAACCGTCATTGGTTCTTCGGGTCGTAAAAAGCCAAACAAATACATACGAAAACACAATCAATAAAAATATTAATCTCGACAAAGGCTGTCGATGTTTTCGCGCCATTGTATTCCCGAAGTCGCAACAGCAAATATTATTCGTCCGCGTGTGTAAAACAGATATTAGCGCGAAAGACTGTATAAACAGTGAGTGCTTTAGCGGCGAGCCACGCTAAATACATCGGTCATTATTTAGAAGAGTTTTTAGTCAACATCGGAATAAGAAAATGTTAAACGATTCGTTGTTCGTATGCATTCGGAAGAGACTCACTGGGAACAAATAAATCGTAGGAACTTTAGATATTAGACTTAACTGTGCCTGAAAACAGAGAACATGAGCATTATCTTTGTAGGTCTATTCTTGGATAAGATTGTTATCTTAATTTACTAGTTGTTTATCATGAATTTCATTGTATTCAAAATCTGCCGATATAGACTAATCCACACCAATAAATCCACTTGTTTGGTTTTACTGTAAACTCATTGCAGCCCAGTGCAATTTCACAATTTTTAACAAATATGATTTGCAATCTGCATAATGTTGATGTTTTTTTCGAAGAGAAAAACTGGGAAAAGCCTTTGATATTAAGTATTTTTGAAAATTTACTAACTGTACTGTGCAGTCTGCACATAAGGGGGCGTCCATTAATCACGTGATCGATTGTCTAGGAATTTTTGGAGTTTTGAAGTCAACATAATTAGCTTGAATTTATAATCTGGTAAAAATATAAAAGTATCTTAAATAATAAACAAAATCGTGTGTATGAGCTTGTCTTAAGAGAGTAGTAAAATAATAGAGCCAAATTATTAGAGTGCAGTCCAAGCCAAATAGTTCTATAACTATTGATTACGGTTACACATACCATATTGCAA
>NW_020537646.1:84432-108190 GCF_003426905.1 Ctenocephalides felis
TTTATTGAAAGAAAATGTTTTTATTCAGAAAACATACGTTTTCGGGCCTTGATTTGACCCTCTTCAGTGCTTGTTTGTATGGAGAGCACTATTTACATATAGAGTAGTAAAACTATAATTTTTTTGAAAATTCATGCTGTTAAAATTTCTTTCTTTCTTTTTAGGGTTAATTTTCCTTGTGAAATGATGTACTTCGCGGAAACCATGCAAAACTTTATAAATGAAATGTATATAAAGGAATAGTTTTTTTTTTAAATATTGTTGAGAAGAACTATACCCATATTTTTTTCTTTAAAATTGCAAAATTATTATTAATATTTACTATTAGATTTATTCTTAAGAAAGGAGATTGTAGGAAAATTCTTTATTACCAAATTATCATTCATACCATTTTTCTTCTTGGATAGAGAAACTAAAGAAGATATGTATCTACTACTTATTAATTAGTAATATTAGTAATATACTAAGAAAACAAAAAAAATTACAATTATAGCCTTTTTTTCAATCGAGATTTTTATTCCTTTGATATGCATATTTTACCAACTTTTATTTGAGAATTTGTATTAATATTTTAGTTATTTTACTAACGTCAGTAACAGATTTGTTTAACGATTTCTTGATAAACTTGAAATATCGGAATTTTTGTTATTTCTAAGAAATCTCTAAATTTATCTGGTCACATTAATGCAAATGAACAGATACATAAATATTGATGCGTCGTCGTTCTTGTATTGATATTTTATGGACAAACTGAATTTTATGGATATTTTATTAGTAAATAATCAATTTAGTAAAGAAATTTAGAAACTATAAAGTTTTTGTTTCTAAGATATGCATCATAGTCAATTTTACAATTTTGATAATGTAAAAATTATTTTATAAATATATAAATTATTTTATAAACATATAAGTAATTACTTAGCTTGACAATAATGATTGTCTTAAAAATAATTGCGAACTTATATGCACTTATTTTTTGTATTGAAGATTTAAGGAACTTTTTTAGTATATCGAAGTTTTTTATAAGATTTTTTTACTGACATGTCTATTGGCTCAAAAACCTGTATATATTTTTATTATGATCAGATTTTATGAATTCCTGTCCCAGGACAATATCTTTCATTCAACAGACGCGCCCATCAACATAATTTGATTACATCTATTGTATATTATTTGTTTTATTATATTTGAACTTTTTGTGAAGTTATCATTGTTACTCCCACGAATGATACTTTTATGAACTTTATCGGTGATCTTTTGCTGTGTGGTAAAACTTAAAAAATAAATGATAGTGAAAATCAATATAGTAAAACTAAATATAAATGTCGATTAGATATTGTAAGAATAATAATTTGATTATCTAAGTTCTCCATCTTTATCACCTTAACCCTGATAGATTGAATCTAAAAGTAGGACAACAAATTATATGCAACTCTGTAATCACCTCTTCATAAATATAAGCACAATTTTTTAAAACAATGGAAATATAAATAAAATGCTGTGCACAAAAAATAACTAACTATGTAATAAGACAAATTATATGATTTTAATGACAATATATCATCTTTTTATGATTCATGTCAGTAATAGCAAAGGCTTGCCGCTGTAATTTTTTCCAAGAACTTGTTAGAATTATTACATGTAGATACACTCCACTCCTGCTGCTTCTTATCTGGTGTTTACTTTGCAATTTATTATATATTAGGTCGTGCTTATAGTTTAACATTTTCTACTTTATTAACTAGGAATGATATGAGAAATATATAGAATTCAACAACTATCACTGCAAATTACTGCAAATGGCTTTATATGGAAACTATATATTTAAGTATCTGGATAAAATTAGCTATTCTATGGAAATTGTTTCATTTCAAGAAAAACTCTTTGCTTGAATTATTCTTAAGGTAATATAGTAAAATCATATTAAATACAAATTACGAAAGACATTTATAATTTTTATATAGAGGTTCGAAATCAAATTTGAAAAATATTTGTATAATATATAGTTAATATCCAATTAACTTCGTAAAGCAATTTTTACCAGTTTTATTAACAGTATCGGCAAAATTGTACAGCAAAATATAAAAAAATATTTGCGGTAAATATAAAGAATTACAAGACTAAATTTATGAAATATTAGAACATTGTAAACTCTTGGCTTCGATGATTAATCTACATTATTACATTTGAATTTTGAATTTTAAATACACACATTTTTCGTAATTTATAATAATAGGTATAAGTCCCTAAAAAGAATAAGATTGTCATAACAATTGACACCAAAGTTACTTCTGCTTTTGATAACAATAAAATAATTAAAATTTGTTAGTTCACTTTAAATTTCTATGGATCTGATGTGTCTAATTTTAAATTAGCGAGTTTTGTAATACCTTTTCGTACTAAAAAAACTACTCGAAAAAAACTAACGTGACAAGAAATCACTTGATGTCAAAAATACGTCAATGGAGAAGAGAAACTTATAATTGTTGCATTTTTCATTTCACTTAACAATCTGATAATAATTTTGTTTTGTTATATTAGAATTGATTATATTTGGATAATTGTTGTGTAATACTTATGTATCTTACAAAAAAAAATTAGAAAAGTATTTTTATCATATTTCGTATTGAAGAGCATGCACAATATTTAAGGTGTACTTAGGGAATTATTTTATTATCAATAATAATTTAAAAAAAAATTAACAAAATTAATAGAAAAAATATGCGTTTTTTTATTTACTGACAAGGTGAAATTTATAAAAGAGTTATTGGTAAAATGTCTCATTTTTCTTATATTTTTAACTTTCCGTAGGGCAAGTCATAGTGATCGCAAAAAAATCGAAAATGAAAATTTTTATATATTTTTACGTTTCAAAGGTTTGTGAACATTTTGGTATACCTTAGAAGAAATGGATTTATGTGTGTATGTGTGTGCGTGTGTGTGCGTGTGTGTGTGCAAATACAAATTTTCGTTGACGATTTCGAGAACACCGATTAACCGATTTGAATAATTCAAAAAACATTCGATTCACATCGATGACGAGACGTGCTGATTAGTTGCCAAAAACAGTAACTGCAAAAAGTACCAAAAACAGTAACTCAGTTTTTAAGAGAACAAAGCGTCCGATTTTAATAATTCAAAAAATATTTTATTTGCATTGACAAGATGAGAAACTGATTAAATTTTTGGGAAGTTAAAAAAATGTCATTTGGCGGACAAAACTGTTTATTGGACATATGTATATCAAATTATATAGATATTTTATAGAGATTTTAATAATATGTACACATTTTGTGTAATTTTTTTTGGGATTTGTACCAAGATTTTTAATTACGTTACGGGAAGTTCCAGCAATTTGCCTTGAAGCACGATGCCATACACCCCACTAGTTTTAATTTTATTTTGTTACACTACCAAACAATATAAACATTAACTCTAATGCTTATATCCATCAGTCTATTATACTGCGACATAAATTTAACTGCCATAAAATAGTCCCTATAAATAACATTTAATTTTTTCTTCGACATCAATGTTTACTGCGCTATAATATAACAGTTACAAATGCTATCACAATTCTTAGTAATATTTTATCACATATTTCATGTTCTTTGTCTCGTAAATATCATCGCCCACTCATTAATCACAATCAATAAATATCGAGCATAACTTTACCATAGCTGGATCGTAATTAGATAGAAAATTACATATCTGTCTTATTCTCTACCATTCTTGTATTAAAGATCATCGACATTTAGGTTACTTCTTCTAAATTACTGGCATTTATTTAGATCGTGATTGTTAGACTGTTATTTCAATAGTTTCTTCCATTGTGCAAGTAAAGAGCGTTAAACCACACACGTGGATATGGAGTAATCTTCATAGAGTATAAAATGAGAAAAGCGTATTTTATATTATATAATTTTTTTGAAAAACGCAAAACATACTTAATGAAGTTTTTGAGTGAATATGTTGAAAAAATTCTCGATCAAAATCTATCTATCATCTCTGACCTTTGTGCCGCCTAAAGGTCTCTCCATAACCAGGAGAAGAAGATGGCCCTGATGGTATCCGTTGATCTGTTAATTGATTGTTTTCGCTACTGATGTTATTTATTATTTCTAGTAATTCATGATTTCAATTATCCATTCAACGCGCCTACATGATTGTTAGACGATTAAATCGAAATTGCGCGATTCAAAATTGATTGCGCGAAATTGGTAAATTGTTAATGGTAAATGGTAAATCGCCAATGGTGAATAGTAGGCAAGATATTAAATTGGTTTTAGATACAAGATTTATGGTCAGTGGAATAGGTGTAATTAATTTCGAACTTATTTGGTAAATATTAATTGAGTGTAAAGATTGTAACTATAATTGACAACTGCAATTGTCTACCAATAATAAGTAGATTTTAATTTATTGTTTTTAGCTATTGAATTTTACAGAAATGTAAAAAAATATTTTAAGTACTGTATCGAGCCATGTTCGATGAATTACTAGTTCTTTAAGAGATTTTATTTAAAATGTTGAAAATTATATTTTCAATTTAATTTGCATTATTAACTTCCCGAAGAAGAAGTTTATGTTTTCATAAAAGAATCGGATTCGCTAATTTTATGTTTCATCGAATGAGACCAAATTTGGAAAAATTTATCCGTAAATCGACGTTTTCTCCAAAACGGCTGGACCGAGGACTATTGTTTGGCAGTTTTGTGCGACGATCGGCCAAGCCGTTTCTTCGTAAATAGCAGAAAAGTGAAAAATTTTTCGTCCACGTTTTAGCTCGGAATTCTGAATCAATTTTGAAAATTCAAAAACCGTTCGAAAGATATTGGTTAGGAATCGTGCTGATTAGTTTTAGTAGAGATCGGACGGACCGTTTTCTTGTAATAAAGTGTTAAATTTTTTTGACGGTAGATACCATAGTCTTATAGATCATACTACAATATTATGATCGTTAAATGTAAATTAATCTTCTAGATTGTTACTCTATCTGGAATAGAAATAAGTTAATGTATATCTAAATCAAATATTTTCTAAATATTTGCCCAAAGTCTAAATATGAGGCTATTATGATTTTTTCCATTATTTTTCTATATATATATTTTTTTAATTTTAATAAAAATAGCAATCAAATACAATAAAATCTTACAAGCTACCACTCGATTGAGAGAAGTCTGGCGTCTCATTTTGGATATGGTAATTTTAATTTATCATTTTAAATTTTTATAAAATCATATTGCTTATATGATAAATACATACAATAATAAATAAAAAATACCAAATAAAATTGTCTGTTCTTGAAACATCAATTGAAAGTGGTGTTTTGAATTGATGATTCTAGAATGCAGGGGCAACATGTGGGCAACAAACTGATGACAGAGAAATCACAGAAGCGTTTAGAGAGACGTTGTTTACTTTAAAAGATTCTTGAACCATGTACTGATCATCTACATACCCAGATTCTTACCCTAGTCGCATATATTGACAAAATTATTTTAAAACAGAATAGTTGATTAAAAAAAAATTCTGCCTCTGTCGAAAGACTGAATATTTCAATAAAATTTACCATTCCAAAAAACTCATTCCTCAAAATAATGAACCATCATCCCTGTCCATCAAAGAAGAATCTCATAACTACTTAACACAATAACTACTAACTTTTACGATCCTTCTTTCTCAGGTGCAATATTGCAAAATACTTTTCATGTCACAACCTCTACGGAAAGGTTGACTTTGAACTTCCTCGGCGTCTTTTCGATTAATATACCTCGAGTGTTAAAGAAAAATTTCTTCGGGAATCTGCACAAGAGAACAAAACCGTCATTGGTTCTTCGGGTCGTAAAAAGCCAAACAAATACATACGAAAACACAATCAATAAAAATATTAATCTCGACAAAGGCTGTCGATGTTTTTCGCGCCATTGTATTCCCGAAGTCGCAACACCAAATATTATTCGTCCGCGTGTGTAAAACAGATATTAGCGCGAAAGACTGTATAAACAGTGAGTGCTTTAGCGGCGAGCCACGCTAAATACATCGGTAATTTAGAAGAGTTTTTAGTCAACATCGGAATAAGAAAATATTAAACGATTCGTTGTTCGTATGCATTCGAAAGGGACTCACTGGGAACAAATAAATCGAAGGAACTTTAGATATTAGACTTAACTGTGCCTGAAAACAGAGAACATGAGCATTATCTTTGTAGGTCTATTCTTGGATAAGATTGTTATCTTAATTTACTAGTTGTTTATCATGAATTTCATTGTATTCAAAATCTGCCGATATAGACTAATCCACACCAATAAATCCACTTGTTTGGTTTTACAGTAAACTCATTGCAACCCAGTGCAATTTCACAATTTTTACACAAATTATGATTTTGCAATCTGCATAATGTTGATGTTTTTTTCGAAAGAAAAACTGGGAAAAGCCTTTGATATTAAGTATTTTTGAAAACTCTACTAACTGTACTGTGCAGTCTGCACATAAGGGGGCGTCCATTAATCACGTGATCGATTGTCTAGGAATTTTTGGAGTTTTGAAGTCAACATAATTAGCTTGAATTTATAATCTGGTAAATATAAAAGTATCTTAAATAATAAACAAAATCGTGTGTATGAGCTTGTCTTAAGAGAGTAGTAAAATAATAGAGCCAAATTATTAGAGTGCAGTCCAAGCCCAAATAGTTCTATAACTATTGATTACGGTTACACATACCATATTGCAATTTCATAATTTTCATACTTCTTTACATAAGAATAATCCACATGATTTCCGCCAAGTTTATTATTTTTCATGTAGATTTCAAGTCCTTGGTCAATCTAGCAAGTGAGCACAAATTATGCAAGGTTTTATTGCACATTATTTAGTCATTAACACATTCTTGTAGTGAATTTATTTTTAAATCCATTAATAAATATTTCCAATTCATAAAATAGTAATAAAAGAGTATACTGTTTTGTCGAACAATTTTCATTGTATAAACAAGTTTAAGCTCTCACTTTTTGTGAAAATTGAACCAATTTTTTTAACAATACAAATTAATTGAATGTGTTTTTTGATTTTTAAGCCCAATTTTACGAAATGTGGAAATTTTAGCAGGTTTGTATCATAGGGGTATCTTAAAATAGTTTATTATTAAATGTAGCTCAAAAGTAACTTTAACTCATCAAGTATAAAAGTTTCAAAAAGCATTTTGTAAGCAAAGCATTTAGATATTATGAGCTTTAAATTTTATTTCCTTCCTTGCATATTAAAATATTACATTTATTTTGCAAAGCTTTTATCTAAAAGTTCTAACCTAGCATTCATAGAGTTTTAGGATTATTCATGTTACAACAGCCAAATTCAGAAATTATATAATGATGGTGAAAAATACATAAGTCTTATTTAATATTTGAATTAATATTATTTTTTTTATTTTCTATTTTATTTAAAACTGTCCAGTTAAGAGCATTTAGCAAACTTGGGGAATTTACAATTTTCAGCCGTAATGGAACTTATATTGACTTGTTGGAAAAACAACTTAATAGTTGTTTGTCCATTAGTTATAATATTAACAATATTTTAGTGATAATATTTGATCTTAACTATTTACTTATAAATAATAACGAATTTATTAATGTTGCAATAAATTTTATAATAATTTGCAATATTTTTAAAGTAGATATGAAATATGACTAATTAATTACGCTTCATTATTTCAACCCTAAATAATGAAGCGTAATTTATTAGTAATATTTTATAACTATTTTGAAAAATATTGCAAAATATTATAAAATTTATTTATAAATTTTAGAGTAAATTTTATTTAATTTCACAAAACAATAATTCATTAAATTTAATTTAATTTTATTAATTTTATAATTTTATTTATAAAGTGTAACTTTAATCAATTCAGCTCTGTCCGCATACCTTAACTTGAAAGAATACTCGTATATTTGTGCGTACACCTTTTGTGATGAAGAATGGTGTTTTCTGACGTCTCGATAGACTTATATTATTCTTTATAATAATGTAACGGGCTTCTTTTCTCCTGAAGCTAAATAAATGGACAAATGACGAAGTCTCGAGGAATCCCTGCAACAAATTAGCGGCTCATAGAAAATTGTTGACAGACACTTTTGCCAGTCAATACTTGGTTAAATTATTACTAATGTAGGTGTCATTAGCGGGGCAATTGTTGTATAGTATTGTTAATCATGGTGTTATCACATATTTCAATGAGGTGTTATTGGAAGCAGGTTCTCTACATTAACTTTGTTATTTATTTACACCATAAGTTTTTGCTACACAAAATGACTTAAAATCTAGAAAAAATAGTATTTACTTATTATTATAAATATAACCATTTTTTTTAAATTTTGTATGAAATCTTCGTTACACCATAAGTTTTTGCTACACAAAATGACTTAAAATCCAAAAAAATAGAATTTACTTTTATAATAAATATAGCGATATTTTCAAAATTCTGTATGAAATCTTCGTTACACCATAAGTTTTTGCTACACAAAATGACTTAAAATCCAGAAAAAATAGAATTTACTTTTATAATAAATATAACCTTTTTTTTTTAAATTTTGTATGAAATCTTCGAAACAAAATGCGACAAAAGATGAATATGAGATGTATTGCTAAGACGAGGTAAATTTAATTAATAAATTTTTTCTTACGATTATATAAGCTATTTTAAAATAAAAAAAAATGTAGGTTAAAATCGGGTAAAAAACAATAGAGAAGTCTATGGTTTTATCTGAGGTCACCTGGCCAATTTAATAGATAAACATGAATTGTAGCAATAAAGATTTCATAATTCAAACCTGAAATTCATGAATTCTTATTGATCAGAAACTGTATTTTAATCATAAATATATACAATCCTGAACACATTATGTTTCCTCCGTAGATATAATAAAAATTATGTGATAGTTTATGATTTTTTACAAAGTACCTATATAAATTATATGACGATTTATGATTTAATAATTATATTTACAAACAATATAGTTATTTGAAAATTGTTCAAAGCATTTAATAGTAATTATATTTAAATACATAACATGTATTTGCTCACAGTGTAAAAACTCGTTAGTACTTTTTAAGTGCTTTAACATGTTAAGAAACAATAAATCCATAAAAAATCAATAAAATATATAAATACATGCATGCATAATTAGATGCACATTCCTATATCTTATAAAGATTTTATATTTACGTAATTAATAAATATATGCTTGTTTATATAAAAATTAAGCTGTTATTATTTTTCTGAACTAACTAAAAGCCTACATTTTATGTGAAATCATATTTATTTTTAAATACTTTCAAGTTTTGGGTTGTGCTCTTCTTTAGATTTATTAGATTATTATTAGATACATTAGATTTATTTATTATTAGATTATTAAAACATTCACTAAAAATAAAATTGCACATTTTCTAAAAATTATTGTTGGAAATACCTGGAGCCTTCCAAAGGACTCCTATGGGAGTGTGTAGAAAGATTATAGGCTTTTATTAGTACAGAAAAATGAACTAATAATTAATTTATTTTATATTCATACTGAAATTATTTTTTTTATTTCAGGTTTAATTTTCAATATTCAACATAACATATAGTTACGTAACTTCTGTGAATTTAAATGAGAACGTCTTAACTTCAATTTAGTAAATTTATCGATTCCATCATTTGTAAAATAATGTGACTCAAACAACTAAAATTTTCTTCATACTTTTTATTATTTGTATGATGTGACTTTCAATAAATTACACAAATGAGTTTAAATTTAAAATGTGAGTGTGTGAATAATGGAAATATACACAAATTTATGTGTATTTCATAATTATGGACAATGCAAGAAATGATACTTAAGTCTGTGGTGTTGCTCTGGTGGATTGCTCTCATTTACATCCAAGGAGCCTTTTCTTTTGGAAATGCTGCTGACTTCGATAAACCAGGTAGACATAAGATTTAAATATATATATATATATATATATATATATATATAATTATAAAAAAATATTGCTTAGATAGGTGCTAATTCCTTACAAACATACTCAATCTCCAGATTCTCTTCGGATGCACCGGTATGTGCACTCTCTATATTCGTTAAGATCATAATTATATACCTAAAGCTTTACTTCACGATTTATAACGTATTTAATTATAGCATTCTACAAATCAATTACACATTGTTATGAGCGAATAAAAAATTTAAGGTGCTATAAATTATTATGGTATAATATTTTTCACGCCTATCGATGGAATTCAATGTAATATAATTGTTCTTTGAAATTATACAAAAATTTATATACAATTGTGTATATATATATACAGTAGTATTATGATACGTCTATGATAAATGAAAACTAGGAAGAGTTTCCTTATTAATTTATTTTGTAATTAAACGATATCCCAGTAAATTTCGCCTATGTTTTCTGTGCGAGATTTACACACAAACAAAGCAAAAATAACTACACTATCTAAGTACTTTTTTAATGCAATAAGAATTTGTAGTAAACAATTGTAAGAATGGCATCTGGCCCTATGATGTATATCAAAAGCTAATAAATATAAAAAAAATTTTTTACAAAATTCGATTTACACGCAATCTACCAATAAATCATCGATTTCTTACAAAATTACAACAATCGGATCGTAATTACAGTTCATCTCAAAACCTTCAAAATGATTGAATGCCCATATTTGTGGAACGTAAAATATGCAAAACGTTAGTCACATAAATTATTATAAATTATGGATAATTAATTAAATATGGAATTATTAAAGGAAATAAACATTGGAATCATCACGTTAAGGACGCGAAACAACTTTGTTTTTTATAATGAGCGTATAATATGATGATGATCAATCTATTCGAAATATATAGATTGAGAAGAGAATTTGTCAATGTCGCAGTTTAATCTTGGCATATTTATTAATGTGACAAATAATATAAAAATTTATCATGGGTTAGTAATTTTGAGAGAGCTGGATTAAAAATATTTTCAATCTAAATGCAAGTACAGTCGAATGATGTTCAAAGTATTAGATCAGAATTTTTATTACCAAGATAATCTCTTTACCTAAGTTGTGAAGATAATTGTTAATTAAATTTTTGATTTTATTGTTTTAAGATATTTTTGAGATTTTACCAATACTATTATATTTTTTATATTTTAATAATCTTGACTTCAATTAAAATCTAATCTCCTCAAGTGCCAGTTAATCTTATTAACTTCATCTTTTTTACCTATATGAGATTATATGAGATGATCAAATATTATCACGATTTCCCAGAACTTAATCCTATTTATATAAAATCGATGCTTTATAATAGTGTGAACAAGTGTCACCAAAAGATTATTGTCACTTCTTGAGGTGATAATTTGGACTTGATGTCTCACTAATTAACACCTTTATAGTGAACTTTATTGCCTTAAGATTATCTGATATTGTGTTAGATTTAACAGTTTTAACAAAGCTTTTAATATGTAAAAATAATAAAAATTCCATGTGTGGGAAGTAATCACAAATTTCATTGAAAATTTCTTACTTCTTTGATTACTAAACTTTTTAATACAAGTTTATAAATATTTTTTTACTTAGAAAGTGTTCAGAGAAATAATAATGATAAGAAAAAAGTACTTGTTATATTAATAATTTTCTCACAAATCAAATTTTAAATTACATCAAATTGATAAAAAATTAATTGTGAATGTGAAAATATCATATAGTATTACGTGGCTCTCCAAATATTTTCAATAGCAGTTAATTGCGCAATATTTTTAAGCAAAATTAGTGATCCTATTCAAACAAGATTTAGTTATTATAAACACTTTGTTACTTCAAGTACACTTATAAATTTCTATCGATTTTCAAGTGTTATTTTGTTATTCATGACTTTAAATTAATGTAGTGTATGACTCAATAAAATATGCCAATGTCGATAAAAAAGATTGAAATATCTTTGGAATCATTTACTCTAGAAATATTTTTTGTTATTATTTAAAACATGCAACTAATTCTAAAGTTTTATTAAGGAATTGAAATATCAGTAAATTTTATTTTTGATGCATAAAATATAATTTTGTATCAAGAATGTTTTTTTTAACTTCGCAATCTGAAAATATAAAATGTAAATTTTCATTCAAAAGTTTCTGAACATTTTGGAATACTTTAGGAAAAAAATGGATGTATGTGTGTGAGTGTATGTATGTGTGTGCGGATACGAATTTTCATCGACGATTTCGGAAACACGGTTTGACCGATTTCAATTATTCAAAAAACATTCGATTCCTATGAATAAGGAGCCGTACTGATTAGTCAAAGGGTCAATTTTTTTAAAAAAATTGAAATTTCTCAAAAATGTATTTTTTTCAAAATTTAAAAAACAATTAATTTAAAAAAAAAATTATGGTACGGGAAGTTTCAGCAATTTGCCTTAAGGCACGATGCCAAACACCACTAGTTATTTACTGGTTTTCGTAATTGGAATTTATTAGAATTAAATTTTAGGTTCTTTCAAATTCTTATTTTATCAAATGACTGTTGGATGATAGTATATTTATTTTTTTGAGTTTTTTTGATCGTTAATCGTTCAAATAAATTGTTCAAAATTATTTTGGATAAAAATCAAATAATTTACTAAAACAATATTTTTAACAAGGTACTAATATAAGTGTATAAATAAAAAATATATCATTATCTATGACAAATGACTACATCATATATTCTAATCAGTTCTGGTGTGAGCCTTTTACCTTCAGGTAACATATCATCACATAATTCGAAAAGCCTCATAATAATAATTCCATAAATTCGGACCCGCCTTCAAATATTTATATTTGAAAATATTCTGAAAGCAGTTATAAAAGAAGTTTCTTACACACTTAACCGCATTACACATCGTAATAAATAAATCAAAATCACTCATTCACATATAAAATTTTTATTATAAAATATTAACAATAAAATATAATACCTTTTGGCTGTATATCATAGGTATCGATTACATTATCAATATTAAGTGGTATGTAAATAATATTAAATTATAATTTATCACCGTGACAATAAATATGCATTATCCTTATGTGTTGAATTATTACACTCGGTCAATATTTTTCATCGGTATATTACTTAATTTCAATACATTACCATAAGGTAATAAACTTGATCCAGAGACATCTGATTAGTAAAAAGACGAAAAGTGAGTCTTACATACAAAATGTTTCGACAGAGATATCCGATCAAAGATATAAATATTCAGCGGTTGCGCGGTTTTTGGGTTCTTGAGAACTTGGCGAAATTTATGGCATCTACACTAATAAATAAAATGTGTTGGCTAATATTAGAAATTTATTATATATGCAAGGTTTTATAAAGTGACAATATTATTTTTTAAAATTAATAATATAGTTATTCATAGTAAAATCACTGTGTCATGGGGCAACGTATTTTGAAAATTTTTACTTTTTTAGCAATTGGAAATTACATAAAAATTTCTATAAGTTGATTGAAAATTTTAAATTTTAAATAATATTTTAAAATCGTTAGAAGTTCAGAAAGTAAAAAATACGATTAACGTAGAATACCATCATTTATATAAATATAACTATTATCCAACTTCTACATGTGTCTGGCATGTCAGAATTTTGGATTTTTCGTAAGGTCCTTAGAATTTTTTCCAGAAGCGTAATTTTTTTTTAAAATCTGATATGCTCTAATGCTATAAAAAAATTATGTAATTTCTAGAACCTTCAGGGTCTATTTAGAGCAGCGTTTGGCAATCTAAAGTGCCTACTTTATCTACTTAAGCATCATTTTATATTTTTTTAAATATAAAAATTAGAAATATTTCCTTTTCCACTTGCGATTTGAGAGATTTATATGAATTTTGCCGCCGGAGCATCCGAGTGGAAAGGGTTAATATCGACAATCTCTGCATTTACACACAGATACACACTTTACCTAGTTTTGAGAAATTGCGTTTGAGGAAAGGATAAACATTAAAAGAAAACTACTGGAAAAGTCTCTCGGGTTTGAGAAAAGTTGAAGAGATCATGGGAGAATAAATAAATCAGTAGGGAAAAAGCATATTTTCCCTGATTTTTTTATTCTTTAATTTATTTATTTTCACTGATTCGGTTCTTAATAAACAGAGAGTCTTAGACTAATGACTAGAGAATAATTTTTTTTGTAAGACATTGCAAACTGAAGGATCATAAGGAAACAACTTAGGATGTAGGCTTATGTTGAACCTAACCAAATTCATTAGTAAAAAATAAATTTCAATATTCGCCATCAAAATGAGTAACTTGTTCGGACAATAAAAATATGTTGACAAAAATTCAGCTAGACTATTGTCAAGTTCTGATATTTTGCAGAAAATGAGATCTGAAGGCACTGTTCTAAGTTGGGATGGGATTCTAACTTGATGATCCAAAAGGGCTGATCATTGCCCTAACTTTTTGGTATAAGAAGTAGATTTAGAAGTATTCACGAATAAACTTGAATAAAACGTGTCAAATTCATCTAGATTTTTTTATCGATGCGACAATGCAAGAGAGAGTTTATTTTCAGTTGGATACATATATTTTCTAGTGAAAACCGATGTCTACTCTGCAAACTACTCTGAAAACCGAGGTACTACTTTGCATCAGAACTGGAACTTCTGATCCTAATTTAGAGCTCTAACCACTAGACTACTTGGGAGTCTAGAACATAGATTTTTTTTACTTTTATTGAACAGCAATGATAACGTAAGAATTCTATAAGCTGTTAGGCAGATTTCACTTAATACTATACTAAATACTGGTCGGTTCTACAGTTTGTATCCAAACAGTTGTCCCATAATTTTTTTGGAAATCTCTGTTTCATGAATTTCATTGCAATTTCTGTAATAGGTCAAATATTTATTGATGTAGCAATTTTGGATGAGGGATATTTTTACTTGCTATATATATTTCCAAGTGAAAACCGTTGTCACTACTGCTTGACAACAGGCTGCTCAAAGCGGAATCAAACCTGGGATCTCTGATACAAGCCCAGACAGTTGTTCCAAAAATAAACTCTGTCGCAAAATGAAGACGTTATTTTCGCTTTATTCTTTCACAAATCAAAACATATATCCTTTATTACACCTCGGTATGTTTAATTACCGTACATCCAAGAACATTAAGGTGCTCATCACTTCCTCTCGGCGGATCGTTAGCCTTCTCAACAGTGGTAATAATTCGGAATCTAATGACCCACCGCCGAGACACAAATTTCTATTTCATGTCGAGTTATCAGATTGATAATAATCGGTACCGCTCTATGAAGACAAACTCCATGGAATTATAAAATATTCTATCTGAAATCTCGAAACCAGTTTTGGATTTGATAATGAACGATTATAAGAAAAAACACGCGCGCTTATACGAATTGTTGTTATCAATGGAAATATTAATTTGACAAAATCAAACGACGTATAGGGATTACTGTAATGCTGAAAAATGTAGTATAATATTGGTTTCGTGATGGTATTTGCCTTTTTCTGAGATGTTTTGTTGAAAGGTATTAATACAATATTGATATTGTCGCTTTTTATGAGGTTTATATAGAGTTGTCTTGCAGCTTAGTATCAAGTAATAAGATTATGTGACAAATGGGTAGATGATGTTCATATGTTCCTTAAATTTTTAACTTCCCTAAGGTAATTCATAGTTATGGGCCAAAAATCGAAAATGAAAATATTTGCATATCTACACGTTTCAGAGGTTTCAGCACATTTTGACATACCTCAGAAAAAATAAATGTGTGGAGACAATTTTTCGTCGACGATTTCAGGCGTATGGATGAACCGATTTGAAAAATTCAGAAAGCCATCGATTCCTATTGATAGGGAGATGTGCTGATTAGTTTCTGGCAAAGGCAGGTTTAGCCGTTACAGAGATACGGAGCAAAGAGTGCAGAAAATAGAAAAATTTGAATGATCCAAAAAACATTCTGCTTATGTTGGCGAACAATTGTTTTTCAAAACAAAATTCTTTGTTTATCGAAAATAATTCAGATTAATTTTAATTCTCACTTATATACTTTATATATAAGTATATAATTTATATGTCAGTTTATATATTTCTTATAAATATTAGAAAATGTTACAGTATTTATAATAATCTATATGAAAACATTTAATATTCCTCGATCATTTCGTTACGGTACGGGAAGTTCCAGCAATTTGTCTCAAGGCACGATGCCAAACACCACTAATTATCATTTCTTAAGTTCAATATTTTATAATATGTATGTGTATTGCGTGACAAAATTTTCAAATTCCTTTACCAAGAATCTCGCCAAATCTTGAACAGTAGGAGTCAAATAAGTCAAATTTTGAATTAATTGAGGTCGATGGGCACTTCTTCCGATTTTGTATGCAAAGTGTGCCCACTTAAGACAAGTGTACAAACAATCTTCATTTTTTAAAAAAATCATACGCACGTCAATATTAAAAATAAATAGATTTTGTCACCACGACCTAAGCCCAAGATCTATAGTATTTTTATTGTGTAGAAACAATCTATTCTGCAATTCATTGTAAATAATATGTATGAGTAAATATGTGTGTTTACAATTAGTGACTAACAGAACTGAATAATTTCGGTTTTGATTTATTAGAAAGTATAAATAATAATTATACATCTACGCATTTTACAGTATGTAAGGTGATTATCTAGCTCGTTAATTTGAATCGGTCCATTTTCACTTTTTAATTTGATGTTGGAGAATACACAAAAATATTTATATAGGTGCATACAAACTTTAACACATATATAAATAAATTGAAATGAGTAGATGTTACTTCCAATATTGTGTGTAGAGAATATTACTTCCATTTTGTATAAAGAATAAAATTGAAGTAAAACTATTTGAAACTTGTATGAGCCTGAGATACTGCAAGAAGCAAGCAATTTTTCTGTTTATTTACAATTGTAATTCAAAGTAGATTTTTTCTATATTAGTATCATATAGAAATTGATTGATATGTTTTTGTTAATTGATTAAGATAAGGCAATAGAGCACAACTCCATTAGCATACTGAATAATAATAATAAACTTACATCCAGAGACAACCTGTTGTTTTCAACGAAATTAACATACGCCAGATGACTTTAATTATTACCCGAAAAAATGCTGTTTATATTCAGTTATTAATAATTAATATTCTACAGAAATGTTTGATTTGTTAATCAGAATCCGGTATAGTTCATCATATAATAATTCACAGGCACGAATTGGAATACTAATCTTTTCCATATATAGAAATAATTATAATTAATATAAAAATGCTTTATTTTTTATTAAATTATCCCATTCATCACAAGACTGTTAAAAAAATACGGTAATCTTTAGCTTTATAATTTTTTTATAAATTTATTGATAAGATAATAGAAATTATTTCTCAGCTAGTTAGGAATAAATAATACTAATCAGCAATATAATTTTACTAAACGTTTAAACATAATATATTACCAATAATTTATTTTTCTTACCAAGTAGGTCATTTACATATAAATTTCCGACCCAATAGTAATATGATTATTTAACCAATAATAAAATAAATATAAATTAACATATTATAATTACTTATGCCATTAATAATTTCAATTTATTAAATTATCGTTTTGCTAAAGAATTATTGTAAATGATGTGTAGAGATTTATGGTCAGTTATTTAATATTTATTAAGGAAATTCAACGTGTGATACATTGTTTAAGATAAATAATAAGGAAACGTTTATAATTTATAGGTAATAAAATGGAATGAAATATTATTCAATCTTCACAACTGTTATATAAACTTTCTGTTTCACACATTGGCTATGATATATAATATAGTTATAATTGAATATGTTATTACTAAAATAAAATTGGTAAAGGCAACAAGATAACATTTTTCATCAACATTTTAATAAGATAAGTTTCTTAATTGTGGACCTAGGGATTTTTACTTATTGTTGTTAATTAAATAAATAAATTACAGAAAATATTATGTAAAATTATAAGAAAATTATAATTTGCATTTTTATTTTATTCATCTTAGTCTATTTTTCTTCAAATGCATCATGTCAAGACAAAAATGATGATATCCTGAAATTTCAATTCAGATATAATGAAGTAAAATTTTTCCTGTGTCTCGTCATAGAGATCACATCTCTGAATAATTCATAACACTAATATATAAATATCGGAATGTTTAATCTAATTAAGAAAATTTTTAATTATATATTTTAATATGTTATTAGATACTTCTCGGCTTCTGTAGCACAAACCGTTATATATGTCTTACAAGAATTTTTTATGTAAAATTAACGACTTAATTTTGCAATCGATTGCGGATACATATATCAAATTACACTCCTTGTATATAATTTCATACCGCAAGTCTCTTATTAATCCACTTTTAATTTGTTTACACCTTACTTTTTGTCGTTGCACATTTTCTTTCTACTTTTTCTCTCATAAATATCGTGCATATTTGTCATGAAAAATTTCTGCATATCGTTAATTTTATTCATCTCTTGTGCTTATTTCTAGTTGTGAGATGTAATCAATACCAAGATCGCATATATCAGCGTACTTTTCTATTTGCCTCCACACTTCAGTATAATTCAAGTTTACTTTTCGAAACCGGTCCCATACTACTAATCCAGCGGTCAATATAAATGTTGAGATGCAATTTAAAAGAGAGCTGGGGTAAACATCGATAATTTATTTTTATGTGTATATATTTTATATAAACTGTTCCATGGCGTAATGGTTAAGCGCACTGCATTGTGTGGACAGGGTCGTGAGTTTGATACCCCGCTCTGGATAACCTGATATCATGCAGTAGAGATATCAATTTTCGATTGAAAATATAAATAAAAAATACCTTTCCAATTGAAAATATCCAATTACACACTTTTCTTCCCTGAATCAAATTGGAGTTTGACTCAGTTCTGACCTAGGACCTGCCCTAGGGCAATACTACTTATTATATTATATATAAGAATTATGCTAGAACAAAAAAAATAAATCAGAATAGAATCAATATCAGTTTTCAGAGTGGAATCAATATTTTCTTTGACTTTTGAAACAAGTTTAAAATAAAATTAAAATAAATTTGAAATAAATATTTTATTGGTTAAATAATTAATTTGCAACTGATAAGCATGTTTCTATTTTTTTATCTGAAAGCTCCTGCGTTTTCCTAATTAATTCGTTCATTTTTTTATAATTTTTTCTATAATTTGGCGATATGGAATGCTTTCATCCTCGGGAACTTATTGAATTAATATTTTATTAATTAAATTTACTCACTGACAATTAAATGACAGAATACAGAATAGACGTCCATCCTAACCAATTAGCATGTCGTGTATACCTGGAAGGCCAGCCGACAGGCTTAAAAGAAATATATCTGTAGACCTACTATAGTTTAATTAACTATAATACTTTCATTTCACTATATTTTATTGTTTTTTTTCCTTTTGTTTTTAGTTTTTTTTTATAATATTAATTAGCTCTAGTAGATTTGCCACTGGGGGTATCTACTAATTTGTAATCAACTATTTTATCATATACTTGTCAGAATTCTCTGCTAGATGTAATAATTTATACAGTTTGCAGAATAAAATTGAATAAAAAAACTAACTTTTAAATTCTACATTCACTAAAAATATAATTGTAAATACTTCGAGCTATAGATGGTTACATTCTTGCCACAAGATAAAAAACTTAAATTTTAATTTTAAAATTAATAAAAAAAAACTCATGATGACTTTCCAGATCTAAATTCCATTTGGTGCAGCTGAGACATAAATATGTTACCCCTTGGAAATCTACAGTATTCTTGTAGTTTTCAACTAAAATAATTACAGATAGATTTAATTTTATGAAAGTAAATTCATTTAGAATTTTATTAATTTTATTTTATTTCCCTGGCTCTTTCATTATTTTATATATGTTCAGTTCAGAGGCACTTGCGTTCCGCCAACGTATCATAAAGATGAAATGTCGAGAACATTAATGTCATTCACATGATTTGTGCGATTTGATTTTATATCGTTGATGATTGTTGTTTGGGATGTAATTTCTTCTGTCTTGTAATTAAAACGAGAATATTTTGCAGTAAAACTAAAGCCATAAACTTGTACATAAAATTTGTCTTTATAATGATGTCTTAATTTTCATTCGTACTTCATCTCACCTGTTCGAAGCGTACAGACATACACAAAATTAAATTCAAATGATCTAATTTTTTTGTGTTACAAATCTAAGATATATGGACAATTGTCGTATTGTAAAAAATGAATTACCTCCAAATCATTATCAATAAATCACGGTAATAAAAAAGTGTTGTAAGTAATAATTTACTGATCGCTAATCTTATTTGGCTAGCATTAGACAGTTTCTTTGAATTTAATCCGGATATTCCAATGCGAAGTGCCAAACTATTAAATCATCATTATATTTCAATAGAAATATTAGACATCATATTCTATTTAAGAATTGTTTTATTGCCATTTGAATCAGAAAATAGATCTTATCTTATTTTACTGCTGCAGTAAAATTTTGACAATAATAATAAATTTGATAAAAATATTATTACAAAATATTAAGAAAAAACTACGTTATTTTCGGTTTTTTTTTCATAAGGAGATTTATAAATCTTTTAATTATGATAATACATGCTTTGGATTATAAGGCTGTTCCTATAATATTTTTATGTACATTTTGTGTTATTTTATTTATTTAAACTAATTCTGTGCAAGAAATTTGCTATAAAAACTACACATAAAATTTCATAAACTCAATTTAATTCGCTTTCATCGAATTAAACATAATACTTTTCAACAACGGATGATAACTATCTAGTTATATAAAATTCAATTTGCATTTATGACTAACCGCAGATTAAATGGAAAATAGGAGTGAATATTCAAATATATGTAAATACAAACTCAAATTGCATTACATTTATCGAAAATAGTTCTAATATTATTAAAATTTAATTTACTTCATATATATTTATTATTCAATAACTCTACTATAGTATTTTGCAACTTTTCTTGGCAAATACCATCATCTTGTTCTTATACAAAACTCTATTATAATTCAGAATATCAGGTACTTATATCTATTTTGTGGAAAATATGATAATTGTCCTTTAACAGTTTTAAACCTTATAGATATGATTTTTATAGAATTTTATAAATTATGAATACTCATACAATTATTTAGAACTGTTGAATTTTCTACATATAGACCTAACTCGCTATATCTAGCTATAAAAGAGCAAAAGGATTGCTTATTAAAAAATGTAGAAAATGGACATTAAGCTTAGTATATTGTTTATTTAAAATTAGCATAATAAAAAATTATCCTATTGTATTTCATATAATTATAAAAAAACATAACGATTTAAGTTTCAAGACTTTTAAATCTTTTTCACTAACCAGGTTCGTTAGGCGTGGCGGCGCGGTTTTCTTTTTACATGCAATATAAAAATGCTTAATATTAAATTATCGACAGTAATATATGAGGTTGATAACAATTTAAAATTTATGTAACTGGTTTTAATGAGCGAAAATATATATGTGGTGTTGGGTCTTTTTACGATTTTATTACGAAACATGTTCAGTTAGTAACTGCGGTTTATTAAAATGTTATCGGAA
Source organism: Ctenocephalides felis (assembly GCF_003426905.1). NCBI lineage: Eukaryota > Metazoa > Arthropoda > Insecta > Siphonaptera > Pulicidae > Ctenocephalides > Ctenocephalides felis. Next base: position 106,134 of record NW_020537646.1, read on the forward strand.
TCGTTAATAAATTCGTACTTGATGATGGGAAATAAATGAAATAAAATTTATGTGCATTTACCTGAAGGGGTAGTAGAAATTATAAAATCGAAAAATGTTTGATACTGATGATGTTCAATTCATGATTTATACTGTTCGTCTCTGTGTTTGCTCAATATGATTTTAATGAACAGTTTTGCATAAACATGCAATATTCAATTTTTTTATACATGTTATTGAATAACAAAATTATTTATTGCCGTTATAACAATTTAATAGATGACAATTAATCCGCCCACAATCTTCGGCGGCCACCACGCAATGATTTATGACGATTTCAATAAATTTGCATGAAGGCGGATCAAACCAATGACTTGTCAAAATAAAGGCAATGAGTAAATAAATGGTACTAAGAAAATAAATTTATTTTAACGCTGTTTGTAAATGATGAATTATTGATACAACTAACGGCTGTGCCAATAGAGATTTGTCCAAGGTACATATAATATTTTTGTATATATATTTCAAAAGCAATTAGAACAACGTGTTTTATAAGCTTCCTCTGTTAAACATTCCTTAACACAGTATTTTGATTGAAGACAACCCAGTGGTTAACCATTGTATTTGTATGTGGGTAGTACATTAGATAAATCTCCAAAGGAATTTCCACTTAAGATCATATTCGAGATCTATAACCTCAAGTGGTAATTTGACATCATGTTGCCTGATGCCCACCTTGGCATCGAACTCGGAACTAGAGATCCTAACCCACGTCCGTATCGATTACGCCACCGCTGGGCTTGGGACGATAATATATCAAACTATATTCGCAAAATAAAATTAGTGAAGCTAAATCTTACCTACTTTTACAAGACCACAGCTATATTTCAACTATCGTAAATTTACTACACGATATAAATTTCAATTATAATTTTATTACACTAACAATGAATAAAAATGGAAAGGAAAGAAATAAAGATTGCTAGACAATGGAATGGAAAAGAATAAAGCTGACCACAAAATTAGAAAAATCCTATATCTATTAATTACTAAAATTTTTCATAAACACTAAACCTAATACAAACGATTACCGATTTTATATTTGTATAAAATTTTATTCATTTTATTTGCGTTTATGAACTCAGTTTGATTTTGATTTACGAATTCATTTTGATTTTTTTTATCACTTTCAATGTCATTTTGAGATAGTTTTCTAATTTACAAGTGAAGCAACTAAAAATGCCATCAAAACTTAGTAAATTTCTTTGAGGCTTATTTGTTTTTTAATTATTAAACTTGCTTGTTTTTATAACCGAAATTGTATAATTTTTAATTTAATATAAGTTTCTTATTTTTTAAATTATTTGTTCAATGCGATTTGTATTCCGTATTTGGTAAAAAGATTTGGTTTATTTAATAACTATTTAGCTTAAGGATGAAACACATTTGGTTCGACAACTGTACAATTTTAAATAAATTTATAATTTATTTCGATTATCTGTTAAATAATTAATAATTACAAAACCGAAATATGATGAAACTGTACTTGATTCAAGTGTAAGATCAAATTTTCAATCAAATTTATCCACAATCTTTAAATTAAATCTTTTTATTACATCTTTTGCAATATAATTATAAGTAATTAATTTAAACGAAAAGTTTCAATTTAGTTTTTGGCAGGTAGTTCGGCTGATTAAATGTGTGATAATTTCATATAAGAATGCTTGCGATATGTTCGAGAGATAATCTGTGGTATTTCATTTTATTAACTGGTCTGAGGTTAAGATTCTGCTTCAGAGTAGCCAAAACAGGTGGAATAATATATATAATATTTTCAAGTGAATTTCATACTCTATGTGAATATACCAAAGCAAACAATAATTGGTTTCCCTTTAAATGACCTTTTTCAAATAATTGATTTCTATTAAAATCAAATTTTAGAGGTAGCCAAATTCATTTAAGAAGAAAATGAAATTGAAATAATATTTATGTTGATTATCAATTATTCAATCTTATTGATTTTAAATTATTTTTATCCAGTGCCGGTGACACAGGTTCAAGGAGTATTCGGGCGAAAG
>NW_020537646.1:109190-158865 GCF_003426905.1 Ctenocephalides felis
TCCATGCCCTTGTTTTTCATGAACACAAAAAACACGTGCAAATAATAATTCAATAATCCTTGTGCTAATAAACATACCAATTGTTAAATCAGTGCTCCAAGTGTCAGTTTAAAAAGTGCTTTCATCAAAAAAATCTATAAAATTCCAATAGGTAAGCTATTACCAATTATCATTATTTATAGTTCTTGTCGTGCGCTTTAGAGCACGCGGAACAATAAATTAAATTCTGATATCTGATTTTGAAAATGGACATATGTTTTTTTTCTAATAACGGTTTTACACATTATAAATATGTGTATGGTATATGTGTAGTAAATTGTTTAATATTATGGGATAATAATACTTGTTTTTACACACGTGTAATTGTGAACGTAAAACTTGAATGGTGTATATCCGTACTGTAATTGCTTTACATGTGTTATTATTAATGTCATTTACCACCTCTAAATATATTATAATATATATATATATATATATATATATATATATATATGAAAATTGTTCTTGGGCATCCATCCAGTAATTAAAAACAGTTTTATTGAAAGAAAATGTTTTTATTCAGAAAACATACCTTTCGGGTCTTGATTTGACCCATCTTCAGTGCTTATTTGTATGAGAGCACTATTTACATATATAGTAGTGAAATTATAATTTTTTTGAAAATTCTTGCTGTTGAACATTTTCTTTCAATAAAACTGTTTTCAATTACTGGGTGGATGCCCAAGAACAATTTTATCATATTATTTCACCATTTGAAGAAAAATTTCTCGCTTATATATTATATATATATATATATATATCTATATATATAATGTTTAATTTGAGTTTAAAATTCGGGCGTAACATCAATAAAAATAGTATGAGAGTTTTTTAAAAGTTTATTTATTTAAAATCTATACGTTTCGGCTAGCATTTTAGCCATCATTCAGTGGTATTCAAATTAAAATTTTGTATCCTAATATAGCATATGAAAGCATTATTAATCCATGGTATGAGTATGCGCACATCGATAAAATATATATTTTTTAACATCACAAATGGTAAAACACACTAATAACCATGATAACTGAACAAGTTGTCAAAACTATGTATTTACTTATTGTTCTTGGGCATCCATATAATAACTAAAAACAGTTTTATTGAAAGAAAATGTTTTTTTCAGAAAACATACGTTTCGGGTCTTGATTTGACCCATCTTCAGTGCTTATTTGTATGGAGGGCACTATTTACATATAGTTTATACTATTACATATATAATAGTAAAATTATATTTTTTTTGAAAATTAATGCTGTTTCTTTTTTCTTGCAATAAAACTGTTTTTACTTACTGGATGGATGCCCAACAATTTTATCATATTGTTTCACCATCTGAAGAAAAACCTTTTGCTTTATATATATATATATATATATATATATATATATATATATATATATATAATTTTTGAATTCCATAGGAAGCACTTCCATATATTGCCAAATTTTATTAATGAACCTTTTTTCATACGTTTTCTTCGTACTTTTTTGCAAATAACGGTCCTTGTTTTCATTTTACAATAATAATTACAAAACATAACGTGTTATGTCATTTTTTATTTTATATTAAAAAGTTTTCTAATGAATTATGATGTGCCTTTTATAAATTGGGCTTTTTCTGCATAAATTTAACCATTTTTTGGGTAAATTTTCTTGGTGAAATGATGCACTTTGCGGAAACCATGCAAAACTTTATAAATGAAACGCATACAATATGTATATAATAGGATAGATTTTTTAAAAATATTGTTGAGAAGAACTATATCCATATTTTTTTTGAAATTGCAAAATTATTAATAATATTTGCGATTAGATTTATTCTTAAAGAAAGGAGATTATAGAAAAATTCTTCTATTTATTACCAAATTTATCATTCATACCATTTTTCTTATTGGATAGAGAAAACTAAAAAAAAAGATATTACTAAGAAGACAAATAAAACTACAATTATAGCCTTATTTTTCCATTCTAGATTTTTATTCCTTCCTATGCACATGATATGCATATTTTACCAACTTTTATTTGAATTGTATGAATATTTTAGTTATTTTACGAACGTCAGTAACAGATTTGTTTAACGATTTCTTGATAAACTTGAAAATATCGGAATTTTTGTTATTCCTAAGAAATTTCTAAATTTATCTGGTCACATTAATGCAAATGAATAGGTACAATAAAATATTGATACGTCGTCGTTCTTGTATTGATATTTTATGGGCAAACTGAATTTTATGGATATTTTATTAGTAAATAATCAATTTAGTAAAGAAATATTTGAAACTATAAAGTTTTTGTTTCTAAAGATATGCATCATAGTCAATTTTACAATTTTGATAATGTACAAATTATTTTATAAATATATAAATTATTTTATAAATATATAAGTAATTGAGCCTTGAAATTGAGCATTTGAAAATTAGCTTGACAATATTGATTGTCTTAAAAATAATTGCAAACCTATATTGCACTTATTTTTGTATTGAATATTTAAGGAACTTTTTTATAATATATCGAAGTTTTTTATAAGATTTCTATTTTTTTTACTGACATGTCTATTGACTCAAAAACCTGTATAAATTTTTATTAATGATCAGATTTTATGAATTCCTGTCCCAGGACAATATCTTTCATTCAACAGACGCGCCCATCAAAGATAATTTGATTACATCTATTGTATTATTATTTGTTTTATTTATATTTGAACTTTTTGTGAAGTTATCATTTGTTACTCCCACGAATGATACTTTTATGAACTTTATCGGTGATCTTTTGCTGTGTGGTAAAACTTAAAAAATAAATGATAGTAAAAATCAATTTAGTAAAACTAAGTATAAATGTCGATTACATATTGTAAGAATAATCATTTGATTATCTAAGTTCTCAATCTTTATCACCTCAACCCTGATAGATTGAATCTAAAAGTAGGATAACAAATTATATGCAACTCGGTAATCACCTCTTCATAAATATAAGCACATTTTTTTAAAACAATGGAAATATAAATAAAATGCTGTGCACAAAAAATAACTAACTATGTAATAAGACAAATTATATGATTTTAATGACAATATAATCATCTTTTTATGATTCATGTCAGTAATAGCAAAGGCTTGCCGCTGTAATTTTTTCCAAGAACTTGTTAGAATTATTACATGTAGATATATCCACTTCCAGCGATGGTGTTTACTTTGCAATTTTGCATTATATATTAGATCGTGCTTATAGTTTAACATTTTCTACTTTATTAACTAGGAATGATATGAGAAATATATAGAATTTAACAACTATCACTGCAAATTACTATAAATGGCTTTATATGGAAACTATATATATATTTATGTATGTGGATAAAATTAGCTATTCTATGGAAATTGTTTCATTTCAAGAAAAACTCTTTGCTTGAATTTTTCTTAAGGTAATATAGTAAAATCATATTAAATACAAATATTAGAACATTGCAAACTCTTGGCTTGGATGATTAATCTACATTATTACATTTGAAATTATACATAATTTTGAATTTTAAATACACACATTTTTTATAATTTATAATAATAGATAAAAGTCCCTAATAAACAATAAAATTATTAAATCATACTATAGATTAGCTAATCAAAAATGTCATAATAATTGACACCAAAGTTACTTCTGCTTTTGATAACAATAAAATAATTAAAATTTGTTAGTTCACTTTAAATTTCTATAGATCTGATGTGTCTAATTTTAAATTAGCAAGTTTTGTAATACCTTTGGTACTAAAAAAACTACTCGAAAAAAACTGACGTGACAAGAAATCACTTGATGTCAAAAATACCTCAATGGAGAAGAGAAACTTATAATTGTTGCATTTTTCATTTCACTTAATAATCTGATAATAATTTCGTTTTGTTATATTAGAATTGATTATATTTGGATAATTGTTGTGTAATACTTATGTATTTTACAAAATAAATTAGAAAAGTATTTTTATCATATTTTGTATTAAAGATAATGCATGCATAATTTTTAAGGTGTACTTAGAGAATTATTTTATTAACCTCGCGTAGGGTAAGTTATAGTAATCGCAAAAAAATCGAAAATCAAAATTTTTTATATATCTTTACGTTTCAGAGGTTTCTGAATATTTTGGAATATCTTAGAAAAAAGTGATGTATGTGTGTGCGTGTGTATGTGTGTTCGGATACAAATTTTTGTCGACGATTTCGGGAACACGGATGAAGCGATTTGAATAATTTAAAAAACTTTCGATCTGTATTGATAAGGAGACTTGCTGATTAGTTTTTGGCGAAGGCAGGTCTAGCCGTTCCGAAGATATGGGGAAAAAAGTGCCAAAAACGGTAACTCGGTTTTTAAGAGAACGGAGCGTCCGATTTGAATAATTCAAAAAACAATATTACTTGTATTAACAAGATGAAGAACTGATCAAATTTTCATGAAAACAGGTCTAGCGGTTTCGGAGATCTAGCAAGAAAAAGTAAAAAAAAATGCCATCTGGCGGTCAAAAATGATCATTAGACATATGCACATTAAATTATCAGATATTTTATAGAGACTTTAACAATAAGTATAAATTTTGTTTACATTCCTATGAGTTGCGTACCAATGCTTATGCGTTAGATGGCGGCGCAGCGCTTACGCGCATCGATATTTCGTCTCTATACAGTTAAAGCAGTACGATTGCTTTGAAAAGAAATTCAGAATTTCCAAAATATGTATTTCAAAATACAGACTGAAATTTATAAAGGAGGTATTAGTAAAAAAAATACTTTCCTTATTTTACTTTGTTACTATACCAAACAACATAAAATTAACTCTAATGCTCATATCCATCAGTCTATTATACTGCGACATAAATTTAACTCCCATAAAATAGTCCCTATAAATAACTTTTAATTTTTTCTTCGACATCAACGTTTACTGCGCTATAATATAACAGTTACAAATGCTATAATATTTCTTAGTAATATTTTATCACATATTTCATGTTCTTTGTCTCGTAAATATCAGCGCCCACTCATTAATCACAATCAATAAATATCGAGTATAACTTTACTATAGCTGGATCGTAATTAGATAGAAAATTATAGATCTGTCTTATTCTCTACCATTCTTGTACTAAAGATCATCGACATTTAGGTTACTTCTTCTAAATTACTGGCATTTATTTAGATCGTGATTGTTAGACTGTTATTTCAATAGTTTCTTCCATTGTGCAAGTGAGGAGCGTTAAACCACACACGTGGAAAGGAGTCCAAAGATATGTCTAAAACTATTTCAAATTATATTTTTTTTAATGCAAAATATGCGTTATGAACATTAAGTTTTTAAGTGAACATGTTGAAAAAATTCTCGATCAAAATCTATCTATCATCTCTGACCTTTGTGCCGCCCAAAGGTCTCTCCATAACCAGGAGAAGAAGATGGCCATGATGGTATCCGTTGATCTGTTAATTGATTGTTTTCGCTACTGATGTTATTTATTATTTCTAGTAATTCATGATTTCAATTATCCATTCAACGCGCCTACATGATTGTTAGACGATTAAATCGAAATTGCGCGATTCGAAATTGATTGCGCGAAATTGGTAAATTGTTAATGGTAAATGGTAAATCGCCAATGGTGAATAGTAGGCAAGATATTAAATTGGTTTTAGACATAAGATTTATGGTCAGAGGAATAGGTGTAATTAATTTCGAACTTATTTGGTAAATATTAATTGAGTGTAAAGATTGTAACTATAATTGACAACTGCAATTGTATACCAATAATAAGTAGATTTAAATTTATTGTTTTTAATTATTGGATTTTACAGAAATAGGAAAAATAATTTACGTACTATAAAGAGCTATGTTCGAAGAATTACTAGTTCAATTTTATAATCTTGTTTCTTGGGAGATTTGATTTAAAATGTTGAAAATTATATTTTTAATTTTATTTGCATTATTTCAATCTTGGTCCGATTAAGATTAAGTACTTAAATGTAAATTAATCTTTTAGATTAATTGTTACTCTATCTGGAATAGAAATAAGTTAATGTATATCTAAATCAAATATTTTCTAAATATTTGCCCAAAGTATAAAAATGAGACTATTATGATTTCTTTTTAACTTACCGTAAGGCAAGTCATAGTAATCGCAAAGAAATCGAAAATGAAATTTTTTATATATCTTTACGTTTCAAAACCTTCTGAACATTTTGGCATACCTTAGAAAAAATGGATGCATGTGTGTGTGCATGTATGTATGTGTGTGCGGATACAAATTTTTGTCGACGATTTTGGGAACACGGATGAAGCGATTTCAATCATTCAAAAAACATTTGATTTATATTGATAAGGAGTCGTGCTGATTAGTTTTTGGTGAAGGCAGGTCTAGCCGTTCCGAAGATATGGAGCAAAAAGTGCCAGAATCGGTAACTCAGTTTTTAAGAAAACGGAGCGTTCGATTTGAATAATTCAAAAAACATTTTACTTGTATGAACAAGATGAAGAACTGATCAAATTTTTATGAAGGCAGGTCTAGCGGTTTTGGAGATCTAGTAAAAAAAGTAAAAAAAAATGCCATCTGACGGTCAAAAATGATCATTAGACATTTGCACATCAAATTATCAGATATTTTATAGAGACTCGATTGAGATCTCGATTGAGAGAAGTCTGGCGTCTCATTTTGGGTATGGTAATTTTAATTTATCATTTTAAATTTTTATAAAATCATATTAAGCTTATATGATAAATAATTTAAAAATCATATTAAGCTTATATAATAATAAATAACAAATACCAAATAAAGTTGTCTGTTCTTGAAACATCAATTGAAAGTGGTGTTTTGAATTGATGATTCTAGAATGCAGGGGCAACATGTGGGCAACAAACTGATGACAGAGAAATCACAGAAGCGTTTAGAGAGAGACGTTGTTTACTTCAAAAGATTCTTAAACCATGTACTGATCATCTATACACCCAGATTCTTACCCTAGTCGCATATATTGATCAGAATAGTTGATTAAAAAAAATTCAGCCTCTGTCGAAAGACTGAATATTTCAATGAAATTTACCATTCCAAAAAACTCATTCCTTAAATAATGCACCATCATCTCTGTCCATCTCATAACTACTTAACACAATAACTACTAACTTTTACGATACTTCTTTCTCAGGTGCAATATTGCAAAATACTTCTCATGTCACAACCTCTGCGGAAAAGTTGACTTTGAACTTACGGATCCCTCGGCGTCTTTTCGATTAATATACCTCGAGTGTTAAAGAAAAATTTCTTCGGGAATCTGCACAAGAGAACAAAACCGTCATTGGTTCTTCGGGTCGTAAAAAGCCAAACAAATACATACGAAAACACAATCAATAAAAATATTAATCTCGACAAAGGCCGTCGATGTTTTTCGCGCCATTGTATTCCCGAAGTCGCAACAGCAAATATTATTCGTCCGCGTGTGTAAAACAGATATTAGCGCGAAAGACTGTATAAACAGTGAGTGCTTTAGCGGCGAGCCACGCTAAATACATCGGTCATTATTTAGAAGAGTTTTTAGTCAACATCGGAATAAGAAAATATTAAACGATTCGTTGTTCGTATGCATTCGAAAGGGTCTCACTGGGAACAAATAAATCGAAGAAACTTGAGATATAAGATCTAGGAACTTAACTACAACTGAAAACAGAGAACATGAGCATTATTTTTGTAGATCTATTCTTGGAAAACATTGTTATCTTAATTTACTACTTGTTTATCATAGATTGCTTTGTATTCAAAATCTGCCAAATATAAAAGATTCTTAAAAAAAGTAGCCGAAATAGACTAATCCAAACCAATAAATCCTTTTGTTTGGTTTTATTTTAAACTCAGTGCAACTCAGTGCAATTTTACAATTTTTACACAAATTATGATTTTGCAATCTGCATAATGTTGAAAGAAAAACTGGGAACAAACTTTTTGTGAAAATCTGAAAATTTTAAAAAAGCCTTTGATAATAAGTCTTTTTGAAAACTCTACTAACTGTACTGTGCAGTCTGCACATAAGGGGGCTTCCATTAATCACGTGATCGATTGCTTAGGAATTTTTGGACACCCCTCTCTCTTGGTGATATATAGTGAAATATAGAAATAACCCTCCTTCCACTCAAACATCAAGTGTATTTTTAGTTACGTAAAATTTTCCGAGCAATTTTTTTGAATTTACGAAAAAACGTAATTTTTTTTTGTTTTTTTTTTTTTGAAAATGCAAGTAAAAAATGTATACACGTGATATCTTACTTAATCCCTCCCTCCGTCACGTGATTTTTCGTGATTTTTTTTATCAGTCAATCTCAAACAGTTCTATGGCTATTGATTACGGTTACACATATCATATTGCAGTTTCATAATTTTCATACATCTTTCACAAGAATAATCCACAGGTCCTCTACCAACTTTATTATTTTTCACAGACCTTGATTAATCTAGCAAGTGAGCACAAATTATGCAAAGTTTTATTGCACATCATTTAGTCATTAACACATTCTTGTGATGAATTTATTTTTAAATCCATTATTAAGTATTTCCAGTTCATGAAATAGTAATGAAAGAGTATTGTTGAACAATTTTCATTGTATAAACAAGTTTAAGCTTTCACTTTTTGTGAAAACTGGGCCAATATTGACTGTACTGACTGAATATGTAAAAATATTTTGACTGTACTGACTTACTTTTTAAGTCCAATTTTACGAAAATTGGACATTTTGGTACGTTTTTATTTAAATTTATTTCCTTCCTTGCATATAAAAATATTACATTTATTTTGCAAAGCTCTTATCTAAAAGCTCTAACCTAGCATTCATAGAGTTTTAGGATTATTCATGTTACATCAGTCAAATTCAGATTTTATATGGTGATGGCAAAAAATTCATGAGTCCTATTTGATATTTGAATTTATTATTATTTTTTCATTCTCCATTTTATTTACAACAGTCCAGTTAAGTACATTTAGTAAATTTGGGGAATTTACAATTGTCAGTCGTAATGGGACATAGTATACTATATTGAAATGTTGGAAAACCAACTCAATAGTTATAATAATAACAATATTTTAATGATAATGATATCTTAACTATCTTAACTATTTACTTATAAATAATTTCTTATAAACAATAACGAATTTATTGCAATAGATTTTGCAATGTTTTGCAATATTTTTTAAAGTAGTTATAAAATATGACTAATTAATTACACTTCATTATTTAGACTCTAAATAATGAAGCGTAATTCATTAGTAATAAATTATAACTATTTTAAAAAATATTGCAAAATATTATAAAATTTGTTTGTGAATTTTAGAGTAAATTTTCTTTAATTTCACAAAACAATAATATATCAAATTTAATATTATTTAAAGTGTAACTTGAATCAATTCAGCTCTGTCCGCATACCTCAACCTGAAAGAATACTCGTATATTTGTGCGTACACCTTTTGTGATGAAGAATGGTGTTTTCTGACGTCTCTCGATAGACTTATATTATTCTTTATAATAATGTAACGGGCTTCTTTTCTCCCGAAGCGAAATAAATGGACAAATGACGAAGTCTCGAGGAATCCCTGCAACAAATTAGCGGCTCATAGAAAATTGTTGACAGACACTTTTGCCAGTCAATACTTGGTTAAATTATTACTAATGTAGGTGTCATTAGCGGGGCAATTGTTGTATAGTATTGTTAATCATGGTGTTATCACATATTTCAATGAGGTGTTATTGGAAGCAGGTTCTCTACATTAACTTTGTTATTTATTTACACCATAAGTTTTTGCTACACAAAATGACTTAAAATCTAGAAAAAATAGTATTTACTTATTATTATAAATATAACCATTTTTTTAAATTTTGTATGAAATCTTCGTTACACCATAAGTTTTTGCTACACAAAATGACTTAAAATCCAAAAAAATAGAATTTACTTTTATAATAAATATAGCGATATTTTCAAAATTCTGTATGAAATCTTCGTTACACCATAAGTTTTTGCTACACAAAATGACTTAAAATCCAGAAAAAATAGAATTTACTTTTATAATAAATATAACCTTTTTTTTTTAAATTTTGTATGAAATCTTCGAAACAAAATGCGACAAAAGATGAATATGAGATGTATTGCTAAGACGAGGTAAATTTAATTAATAAATTTTTTTCTTACGATTATATAAGCTATTTTAAAATAAAAAAAAATGTAGGTTAAAATCGGGTAAAAAACAATAGAGAAGTCTATGGTTTTATCTGAGGTCACCTGGCCAATTTAATAGATAAACATGAATTGTAGCAATAAAGATTTCATAATTCAAACCTGAAATTCATGAATTCTTATTGATCAGAAACTGTATTTTAATCATAAATATATACAATCCTGAACACATTATGTTTCCTCCGTAGATATAATAAAAATTATGTGATAGTTTATGATTTTTTACAAAGTACCTATATAAATTATATGACGATTTATGATTTAATAATTATATTTACAAACAATATAGTTATTTGAAAATTGTTCAAAGCATTTAATAGTAATTATATTTAAATACATAACATGTATTTGCTCACAGTGTAAAAACTCGTTAGTACTTTTTAAGTGCTTTAACATGTTAAGAAACAATAAATCCATAAAAAATCAATAAAATATATAAATACATGCATGCATAATTAGATGCACATTCCTATATCTTATAAAGATTTTATATTTACGTAATTAATAAATATATGCTTGTTTATATAAAAATTAAGCTGTTATTATTTTTCTGAACTAACTAAAAGCCTACATTTTATGTGAAATCATATTTATTTTTAAATACTTTCAAGTTTTGGGTTGTGCTCTTCTTTAGATTTATTAGATTATTATTAGATACATTAGATTTATTTATTATTAGATTATTAAAACATTCACTAAAAATAAAATTGCACATTTTCTAAAAATTATTGTTGGAAATACCTGGAGCCTTCCAAAGGACTCCTATGGGAGTGTGTAGAAAGATTATAGGCTTTTATTAGTACAGAAAAATGAACTAATAATTAATTTATTTTATATTCATACTGAAATTATTTTTTTTATTTCAGGTTTAATTTTCAATATTCAACATAACATATAGTTACGTAACTTCTGTGAATTTAAATGAGAACGTCTTAACTTCAATTTAGTAAATTTATCGATTCCATCATTTGTAAAATAATGTGACTCAAACAACTAAAATTTTCTTCATACTTTTTATTATTTGTATGATGTGACTTTCAATAAATTACACAAATGAGTTTAAATTTAAAATGTGAGTGTGTGAATAATGGAAATATACACAAATTTATGTGTATTTCATAATTATGGACAATGCAAGAAATGATACTTAAGTCTGTGGTGTTGCTCTGGTGGATTGCTCTCATTTACATCCAAGGAGCCTTTTCTTTTGGAAATGCTGCTGACTTCGATAAACCAGGTAGACATAAGATTTAAATATATATATATATATATATATATATATATAATTATAAAAAAATATTGCTTAGATAGGTGCTAATTCCTTACAAACATACTCAATCTCCAGATTCTCTTCGGATGCACCGGTATGTGCACTCTCTATATTCGTTAAGATCATAATTATATACCTAAAGCTTTACTTCACGATTTATAACGTATTTAATTATAGCATTCTACAAATCAATTACACATTGTTATGAGCGAATAAAAAATTTAAGGTGCTATAAATTATTATGGTATAATATTTTTCACGCCTATCGATGGAATTCAATGCAATATAATTGTTCTTTGAAATTATACAAAAATTTATATACAATTGTGTATACGAGTATATATATATATATATATATATATATACAGTAGTATTATGATACGTCTATGATAAATGAAAACTCGGAAGAGTTTCCTTATTAATTTATTTTGTAATTAAACGATATCCCAGTAAATTTCGCCTGTTTTCTGTGCGAGATTTACACACAAACAAAGCAAAAATAACTACACTATCTAAGTACTTTTTTAATGCAATAAGAATTTGTAGTAAACAATTGTAAGAATGGCATCTGGCCCTATGATGTATATCAAAAGCTAATAAATATAAAAAAAATTTTTTACAAAATTCGATTTACACGCAATCTACCAATAAATCATCGATTTCTTACAAAATTACAACAATCGGATCGTAATTACAGTTCATCTCAAAACCTTCAAAATGATTGAATGCCCATATTTGTGGAACGTAAAATATGCAAAACGTTAGTCACATAAATTATTATAAATTATGGATAATTAATTAAATATGGAATTATTAAAGGAAATAAACATTGGAATCATCACGTTAAGGACGCGAAACAACTTTGTTTTTTATAATGAGCGTATAATATGATGATGATCAATCTATTCGAAATATATAGATTGAGAAGAGAATTTGTCAATGTCGCAGTTTAATCTTGGCATATTTATTAATGTGACAAATAATATAAAAATTTATCATGGGTTAGTAATTTTGAGAGAGCTGGATTAAAAATATTTTCAATCTAAATGCAAGTACAGTCGAATGATGTTCAAAGTATTAGATCAGAATTTTTATTACCAAGATAATCTCTTTACCTAAGTTGTGAAGATAATTGTTAATTAAATTTTTGATTTTATTGTTTTAAGATATTTTTGAGATTTTACCAATACTATTATATTTTTTATATTTTAATAATCTTGACTTCAATTAAAATCTAATCTCCTCAAGTGCCAGTTAATCTTATTAACTTCATCTTTTTTACCTATATGAGATTATATGAGATGATCAAAATATTATCACGATTTCCCAGAACTTAATCCTATTTATATAAAATCGATGCTTTATAATAGTGTGAACAAGTGTCACCAAAAGATTATTGTCACTTCTTGAGGTGATAATTTGGACTTGATGTCTCACTAATTAACACCTTTATAGTGAACTTTATTGCCTTAAGATTATCTGATATTGTGTTAGATTTAACAGTTTTAACAAAGCTTTTAATATGTAAAAATAATAAAAATTCCATGTGTGGGAAGTAATCACAAATTTCATTGAAAATTTCTTACTTCTTTGATTACTAAACTTTTTAATACAAGTTTATAAATATTTTTTTTACTTAGAAAGTGTTCAGAGAAATAATAATGATAAGAAAAAAGTACTTGTTATATTAATAATTTTCTCACAAATCAAATTTTAAATTACATCAAATTGATAAAAAATTAATTGTGAATGTGAAAATATCATATAGTATTACGTGGCTCTCCAAATATTTTCAATAGCAGTTAATTGCGCAATATTTTTAAGCAAAATTAGTGATCCTATTCAAACAAGATTTAGTTATTATAAACACTTTGTTACTTCAAGTACACTTATAAATTTCTATCGATTTTCAAGTGTTATTTTGTTATTCATGACTTTAAATTAATGTAGTGTATGACTCAATAAAATATGCCAATGTCGATAAAAAAGATTGAAATATCTTTGGAATCATTTACTCTAGAAATATTTTTTGTTAATATTTAAAACATGCAACTAATTCTAAAGTTTTATTAAGGAATTGAAATATCAGTAAATTTTATTTTTGATGCATAAAATATAATTTTGTATCAAGAATGTTTTTTTTAACTTCGCAATCTGAAAATATAAAATGTAAATTTTCATTCAAAAGTTTCTGAACATTTTGGAATACTTTAGGAAAAAAATGGATGTATGTGTGTGAGTGTATGTATGTGTGTGCGGATACGAATTTTCATCGACGATTTCGGAAACACGGTTTGACCGATTTCAATTATTCAAAAAACATTCGATTCCTATGAATAAGGAGCCGTACTGATTAGTCAAAGGGTCAATTTTTTTAAAAAAATTGAAATTTCTCAAAAATGTATTTTTTACAAAATTTAAAAAACAATTAATTTAAAAAAAAAATTATGGTACGGGAAGTTTCAGCAATTTGCCTTAAGGCACGATGCCAAACACCACTAGTTATTTACTGGTTTTCGTAATTGGAATTTATTAGAATTAAATTTTAGGTTCTTTCAAATTCTTATTTTATCAAATGACTGTTGGATGATAGTATATTTATTTTTTTGAGTTTTTTTGATCGTTAATCGTTCAAATAAATTGTTCAAAATTATTTTGGATAAAAATCAAATAATTTACTAAAACAATATTTTTAACAAGGTACTAATATAAGTGTATAAATAAAAAATATATCATTATCTATGACAAATGACTACATCATATATTCTAATCAGTTCTGGTGTGAGCCTTTTACCTTCAGGTAACATATCATCACATAATTCGAAAAGCCTCATAATAATAATTCCATAAATTCGGACCCGCCTTCAAATATTTATATTTGAAAATATTCTGAAAGCAGTTATAAAAGAAGTTTCTTACACACTTAACCGCATTACACATCGTAATAAATAAATCAAAATCACTCATTCACATATAAAATTTTTATTATAAAATATTAACAATAAAATATAATACCTTTTTGGCTGTATATCATAGGTATCGATTACATTATCAATATTAAGTGGTATGTAAATAATATTAAATTATAATTTATCACCGTGACAATAAATATGCATTATCCTTATGTGTTGAATTATTACACTCGGTCAATATTTTTCATCGGTATATTACTTAATTTCAATACATTACCATAAGGTAATAAACTTGATCCAGAGACATCTGATTAGTAAAAAGACGAAAAGTGAGTCTTACATACAAAATGTTTCGACAGAGATATCCGATCAAAGATATAAATATTCAGCGGTTGCGCGGTTTTTGGGTTCTTGAGAACTTGGCGAAATTTATGGCATCTACACTAATAAATAAAATGTGTTGGCTAATATTAGAAATTTATTATATATGCAAGGTTTTATAATGTGACAATATTATTTTTTAAAATTAATAATATAGTTAATCATAGTATAATCACTTTGTTAAGAAGCAACTTATTTTAAATATTTTTATTTGTTTTGCAATTTAAAATTACATAAAAATATAATCTGAATTGAAAATTGTAAATAATATTATAAAATCGTTTGAAGTTCAAAAAATATAAAATATTAATAAAGGAGGATACCATAATTAATATAAATATTAAGAGAAATATTAAGAGAAATGGCTAAAGTATCTGCAATATTAAATTATATACAGGCAGCTATAGATTATTTCTAGCAGATGATCACTTCAATAGAGACCTCTAAACGCCATATATAATATGATCACATAGGCTTATAGAAACAATGTATTCTGATTGTCTATTAAATAATAAATAAATAAAAAAATACTCTTAGGCAACTTCTACATGTGTCTGGTTCATGTCAGAACCTTGGATTTTTCGTAAGTTTCTTAGATTTTTTTCCAGAAAGCTTAATTTTTTTAAAGATCTGACAAGCTCTAATGCTATACAAAATTTATGAAATTTCTATAACCTTTAGGGTCTGTTTAGAGCAGCCTTTGGCAACCTGAAGTGCCTACTTTATCTACTTAATCATTTAATGTTTTTTTTAAATATAAAAATTAGAAATATTTCCTTTTCCACTTGCGATTTGCGAGATTTACATGAATTTTGCCGCCGGGGTGGAAAGGGTTAATATCGACAATCTCTGCATTTACATACATATATACACTTTACATACTTTTAAAAAATAGCGTTTGAGGAGAGAATAAACATTAAGAGAAAACTACTGGAAAAAATCTTTCGGGTTTGAGAAAAGTTGAAGAGATCATGGGAGAATAAATAAATGGGAGAATCAGTGAAAAAAAGTTTTTTTTTGGTTCTTAAAACAGAGAATCTTAATCTAATGAGCTATTTTCTGACAGGACATTGCAAGCTGAAGAATTATTTAAAAAAAACTTTGTAGCTGGAAAAGTTTCTCGGATTAAGAAAACCTAAAGGACTTACTAGAGAATAAAATTTTCTTTTATAAGACATTGCAAACTAATGGATAATAAGGAAACTTTGAAATTTATTCAATATTATGAATTAAATTTCAATATTCGACATCAAAATGAGTAACTTTTTGGGACAATAAAAACATGTTGACAAAAATTCAGCTAGACTATTGTCAAGTTCTGATATTTTGCAGAAAATGAGATCTGAAGGCACTGTTCTAAGTTGGGATGGGATTTTAACTTGATGATCCAAAAGGGCTGATCATTGCCCAAAAGAAGTAGATTTAAAAGTATTCACGAATAAACTTGAATAAAACTTCATCTAGATTTAGAGGTTTTCACGAATAAAATGTGTCAACTTCATCTAGAATTTTTTATTGATGGACAATGCAAGAGAGTGTTATTTTCACTTGGATACATATATTTTCTAGTGTAACCTGATGCAAACTACTCTGAAATCCGAGGTACTACTTTGCATCAGGTTGTCCGAGGTGGGTATCAGAACTGGCACTTCTGACCCTTATTCAGAGCTCTAACCACTAGACTACATAGGAGTCCAGAACATTTTTTTTACTTTTATTGAACAGCAATCAGAACGTAAGAATCCTAGAAGCTGTTAGGCAGATTTCACTTAATACTATACTAAATACTGCTCGGTTCTACAGATAGCTATCCAAACAGTTGTCCCATATCTGTATGGAAATCTCTGTTTCGTGAATTTTAATTGCAATTTCTGTAATAGGTCAAATATTTATTGATGTAGCAATGCAGGATCAGGGATGTCACTTGCTATATTTCCAGGTGAAACTTATTGCTATATTTTCAGGTGAAAACCGTTATCACTACTGCTTGACCTGAGGCTTCTGGTCCAGACATTTCCTATTCGCTCCAAAAATAAACTCTGTCGCAAAATTAAGACGTTATCTTCGCTTATTCTTTCACAAATCAAAACATATATCCTTTATTACACCTCGATATTTTTAATTACCGAACATCCAAGAACATTAAGGTGCTCATCACTTCCTCTCGGCGGATCGTTAGCCTTCTCAACAGTGGTAATAATTCGGAATCTAATGACCCACCGCCGAGACACAAATTTCTATTTCATGTCGAGTTATCAGATTGATAATAATCGGTACCGCTCTATGAAGACAAACTCCGTGGAATTATAAAATATTCTATCTGAAATCTCGAAACCAGTTTTGGATTTGATAATGAACGATTATAAGAAAAAAACACGCGCGCTTATACGAATTGTTGTTATCAATGGAAATATTAGTTTGACAAAATCAAACGACGTATAGGGATTACTGTAATGCTGAAAAACGTAGTATAATATTGGTTTCGTGATGGCATTTGACTTTTTTGAGATGTTTTGTTGAAAGGTATTAATATAATATTGATATTGTCGCTTTTTGATTTGTTTTATATAGAGTTATCTCGCAGCTTAGTATAAAGTAATAGGATTATGTGGCAAATGCGTAGATGATGTTTATATATTCCTTAAATTTTTAACTTCCCGTAGGATAAGTTATAGTAAAGGGTCAAAAATCGAAAATGAAAATTTTTGCATATCTACACGTTTCAGAGGTTTCATTTTGGCATGCCTCAGAAAAAATGGATGTGTGTGTATGTGTGGAGACAATATTTCGTCGACGATTTCAGGTGTATGGATGAACCGATTTGAAAAATTCAAAAAGCAATCGATTCGTATTGATAGGGAGATGTGCTGATTAGTTTCTGGCAAAGGCAGATCTAGCCGAAAACGGGATATCCGATTTGAATAATCAAAAAACATAACTTTAAGATAGTGTGCAATTAAATCAAACTTTGTATGGAAATAGCATGGAACAAATTTTGAAAATGAAAAAAAAAATTTTTTTAGGTATAACTTAGCGACAAATGAATTAAGTAAATATTCGTTTCATTTTTTATTAAAAATTCGACGTTCCGCAAAATTTTTTCACGCTATTTCCATACAAAACTTTGATTGAATTGCGCTCTATCTAAAAGACAATCTTAAGAGTTAAAACTTATAGAGAATTGTTTTTTGTCAATTTGGAACCATTTGATTCCTTGGGAGCAAGGAAATTCGAAAATGTCTATATTAAGGAACATCCTAGTAATTCAGTTTATATATTTCTTATAAATATTTGAAAATATTACAGTATATTAATCTATTTGGAAACCTTTAATATTCCTCGATCATTTTGTTACTGTACGAGAAGTTCCAGCAATTTGCCTTAAGGCACGATGCCAAACACCACTAGTTTATTATTTCTTAAGTTTAATATTTTATACTTTGTATGTGTATTGCGTGACAAAATTTCCAAATTCCTTTACCATGATCAAAGAATCTCGCCAAATCTTGAACAGTAGGAGTCAAATAAGTCAAATTTTGAATTAATTGAGGTCGATGGGCACTTCTTCCGATTTTGTATGCAAAGTGTGCCTACTTAAGACGAGTGTACAAACAATCTTCATTTTTTTAAAAAATCTTGCACACGTCAATATTAAAAATAAATAGATTTTGTCACCACGACTTAAGCCCAAGATTTATAGTATTTTTACGGTTTAGAAACAATATATTCTGCAATTCATTGTAAATAATATGTATGAGTAAATATGTGTGTTTACAATTAGTGACTAACGAACTGAATAATTTCGGTTTTGATTTATTAGAAAGTATAAATAATAATTATACATCTACGCATTTTACAGTATGTAAGGTGATTATCTAGCTCGTTAATTTGAATCGGTCCATTTTCACTTTTTAATTTGATGTTGGAGAATATACAAAAATATTTATATAGGTACACACAAACATTAACACATATATAAATAAATTGAAATGAGTAGTAGTTACCTTTATTACTTCCATTTTGAATAACAAATAAAATTGAAGTAAAACTATTTGAAACTTGTATAAGCCTCACTACTGCGATACTGCGCGAAGCAAGCAATTTTTCTGTTTATTTACAATTGTAATCCAGAGTAGATTTTTTCTACATAAGTATCATATAGACATTGATATGTATTTGTTAATTGATTAAGATCAGGCAATAGAGCACAACTCCATTAGCATACTAAACAATAATAATAAACTTACATCCAAAGACAACCTGTTGTTTTCAACGAAATTAACATACGCCAGATGACTTTAATTATTACCTGAAAAAATGCTGTTTATATTCAGTTATTAATAATTAATATTCTACAGAAATGTTTGATTTGTTAATCAGAATCCGGTATAGTTCATCATATAATAATTCACAGGCACGAATTGGAATACTAATCTTTTCCATATAGCAATAATTATGACAGTTATAAAATGCTTCATTTTTGAATTACAATATTAACAATAAATTGTAATTTAGAAGCATTTAATTAAATTATCCCATCCATCATAAGACTATTTTTAAAAAAATCTTTAATTAATTATTTTTAAAAAAATCTTTAATTGAATTAATCTTTGGCTTAATTCATTTTTTTATAAGTTTATCGATAGGATAATAGAAATGATTTCTTATCTATAGTTAGGAATAAATAATGCTAATCAGCAATATAATTATACTAAACGTTTAAACATAATATATTACCAATAATTTATTTTTCTTACCAAGTAGGTCATTTACATATAAATTTTCGACGCAATAGTAATATGATTATTTAACCACTAATAAAATAAATATAAATTAACATATTATAATTACTTATGCCAATAATAATTTCAATTTATTAAATTCTCGTTTTGCTAAAGAATTATTGTAAATGATGTGTAGAGATTTATGGTCAGTTATTTAATATTTATTAAGGAAATTCATCGTGTGATACATTGTTTAAGATAAATAATAAGGAAACGTTTATAATTTATAGGTAATAAAATGGAATGAAATATTATTCAATCTTCACAACTGTTATATAAACTTTCTGTTTCACACATTGGCTATGATATATAATATAGTTATAATTGAATATGTTATTACTAAAATAAAATTGGTAAAGGCAACAAGATAACATTTTTCATCAACATTTTAATAAGATAAGTTTCTTAATTGTGGACCTAGGGATTTTTACTTATTGTTGTTAATTAAATAAATAAATTACAGAAAATATTATGTAAAATTATAAGAAAATTATAATTTGCATTTTTATTTTATTCATCTTAGTCTATTTTTCTTCAAATGCATCATGTCAAGACAAAAATGATGATATCCTGAAATTTCAATTCAGATATAATGAAGTAAAATTTTTCCTGTGTCTCGTCATAGAGATCACATCTCTGAATAATTCATAACACTAATATATAAATATCGGAATGTTTAATCTAATTAATAAAATTTTTAATTATATATTTTAATATGTTATTAGATACTTCTCGGCTTCTGTAGCACAAACCGTTATATATGTCTTACAAGAATTTTTTATGTAAAATTAACGACTTAATTTTGCAATCGATTGCGGATACATATATCAAATTACACTCCTTGTATATAATTTCATACCGCAAGTCTCTTATTAATCCACTTTTAATTTGTTTACACCTTACTTTTTGTCGTTGCACATTTTCTTTCTACTTTTTCTCTCATAAATATCGTGCATATTTGTCATGAAAAATTTCTGCATATCGTTAATTTTATTCATCTCTTGTGCTTATTTCTAGTTGTGAGATGTAATCAATACCAAGATCGCATATATCAGCGTACTTTTCTATTTGCCTCCACACTTCAGTATAATTCAAGTTTACTTTTCGAAACCGGTCCCATACTACTAATCCAGCGGTCAATATAAATGTTGAGATGCAATTTAAAAGGAGGGCTGGGGTAAAGATCGATGGATCATTTATTTTCATGTGTATATTTCTACATATATATATAAGGTCTAAGGCTCCGCAAGGTTTATAGCTAAGAAAATTAATGGTGCCTGGCATCGTGCCTTCATGCAAATTGCTGGAACTTCACGCACCGTAATTGAAAATTCGAGTAATGACATTAGTGAGAATTATCAGAATTATGCTTAGTTAAGTCAACGAGCAATTCTTGCCGCAAAGAATAATAATGTACACGCACTGAATTTTAACATTCAATCAAGCATTGCTGGCGATTTGGTGACATGCCAATGATTCCGACTGGTCTTCCGTTTGACTTCAAACGAATGCAATTTCCAGTTCGCCTTGCGTTCGCAATAAGAAGTCGCAAGGCCAATCGGAAAATTACCTGGAGACCTATTATAGTATAATGAACTATAATACTTTCATTTCACTATATTTTATTGTTGTTTTTCCTTTTGTTTTTAGTTTTTTTATAATATTAATTAGCTCTAGTAGATTTGCCACTGGGGGTATCTACTAATTTGTAATCAACTATTTTAGCATATACTTGTCAGCAGTCTCTGCTAAATGCAATAATTTATAATTTTTTTTTTTATATTAATATATTTTTTTTCTGCAATCTATAAAACAAATTGCAGAATAAAATTGAATAAAAAACACTAACATATAAATTAAAATAGATTGTAAATACTTCGAGCAATAGATTCTTGCTACAAAATAAAAAAAATGAATTTTAATTTTAAAATTAATAAAAAAGATCTCATGATGACTTTCCAGATCTAAATTGTCATCATAAATGTCACCCCTTTGGCAATCTACATTATTCTTGTAGTTTTCTGTTGATACAATATAAATAAATTTTATTTTATGAAAGAAATTTTATTTAATATTTTATTAATTTTATTTTATTTCTCCGACTCTTGGATTATTTTATATATGTTCAGTTCAGAGGCACTTGCGTTCCGCCAACGTATCATAAAGATGAAATGTCGAGAACATTAATGTCATTCACATGATTTGTGCGATTTGATTTTATATCGTTGATGATTGTTGTTTGGGATGTAATTTCTTCTGTCTTGTAATTAAAACGAGAATATTTTGCAGTAAAACTAAAGCCATAAAGTTGTACATAAAATTTGTCTTTATAATGATGTCTTAATTTTCATTCGTACTTGATCTCACCTGTTCGAAGCATGCACACATAAACAAAATTAAATTCAAATGATCTAAATATTTCTGTGTTACATATCTAAGATATATGGACAGTTGTCGTATTGTAAAAATGAATTACCTCCAAATCATTATCAATAAATCACGGTACTGACATATGGATAAAAAAGTGTTGTAAATAATAATTTACTGATCGCTAATCTTATTTGGTTAACATTAGACAGTTTCTTTGAATTTATTCCGGATATTCCAATATGATGAAGTGCCAAACTATTAAATCATCATTATATTTCAATGGAAATATTAGACATCATATTCTATTTAAGGATAATTAAGGATGGTCTTACTTTATTTTACTGCTGCAGCCTTTTATACTTCATAGTTATTTTGACAATAAAACCTTATTAAAATTGATATTTAATAAAATATTTAATTTGAATTTTATAAAAATATTAATACAAGATATTTAAAAAAAAAAAAGAGTGCGCGTAAGGATCACACGCGATTGAAGTAAAACTTTTAATATTGTATGAGTAGGCAATTAAGATAAAAATAAAAAAAACATCATATTTAAATTTTAAAAATCATTTATTAATAATCACATAACATCAATAACACAGTTTAAAACAACATCGATAGATTAATTGCTATCATATTTCATATATGATATAATAGGTTTGTGATAACTAAAATGAGAGACATAAATTTTGCTTTGTAAACTATGTACATTTCTGGAGAAAACTGCATCAATAGTCGTGCCATATCTTGTGGTTGATTCAAATGGAGAATTATTCATTGTTAAATTAAATTTATTATTTAAAAAATCAATTAATGGTTGAGATTCTTCTGAACGAAAATTGACATTGAAATCTCCAGCAAGAATTAATGGTATCTCGTTGTGATTAGTGTTTAAAAGTTTTGCACCCTCATAAGAAAAATGAAGTAACTGCTGATGAAGAAATTTAATAATATTTGATATGTTTTTATTGGGAGAAATGTAAAGGACGACTATAATCAATGTTTGATTCTGTGTGTGTAATATCACCTACTTGTGTAATTTCATTAGAAATATCCAGTAATATCGTTGGCGCAAGAAACTGCATAGGAGTCGCATTATGAAGAGTATCTGAACATGAATAATAGACATTAGACAGCTACACCACCTGCTCTTGAGTCCGATCGTTTGTATTGAGTAACGCAGTAATAGTTCTGAATATTAATTCGTTCTTCATTATTAATCCAAGTTTCCGAAAATAACAAAAACGTACAACGTTGTAGCACTTTATCTTGCAGATCAGGCAAATGAGCTCGTAAACTTTGGCAGTTAAAGGAAAACAATGAAATGACGTTCAAACTTATTATCTCACTCAATTTTTCTTCTTGTGTTATTAATCTACAAGTTGAAAGTCTTTGGAATTCAGTTTTTAAGTTCATTAATCCTGCTGGCCGTTTTCTTCCATGATAAAATTTTTTGAAATGATGAACAATCCATTAATGCTGGTAACTCGTGATAATGCAACATATAGAAGCTGCTGATTATATGTTTTATTGTATTCATATACAATTTTATCAAAAGTACCACCTTGTGATTTGTGTATTGTGAGTGCACAAGCAGACACTAAAGGAAAATGATTTCTTTTGACAAATATGATTTTATTTCTATTCATTGGAATAGATGAAGATCTCCTGAGAATCGGCACAGCTGTCCTACTAATATTAGGAGTTTGAATATGATGTGCAGCTTTCTTCTTATTTTGTTACCTATCTTACCAGGAAATTCAAACCATAAACGTAGAAGTTCATCATTATCGCCACGTTCTATGTACACTAATTTTCCTACACAACCATTAGCTAAGCCATCACTTACATCAATATTAGTTGTTATAATGTAAAATTTATTCAGAACTAAAATTATTTCATACGGCAAACCCGCGGTATCAATAACCGATTTTTGTGAAACTGCTGACGAATGTATGATTGTTGATCTGTCGCATGGCAACCTACATAAATATCCGTGGCAGTAGATATTATTTTGTCTTCAACGAGATTCAGTATAAATTTATTATATTCCATGACACATTTATTCTCTAAGAAAAGTCTTATTCCATGAGGACATAACATAAAAAACATGATTCAATTAATGCAAGTTCATATAGGGTTTAGCGCTCGACTTACGCATGACATGACGGGAGTGGATACTCGCGACATCAGCGCTTACGGCGTCGTAGTGTTCAACTACACGTTGGCATTTTCGTTGCATTTGTACGGATTTACACCCGTGTAGCCTAAAGAAATTTTTACACCCATATCGCGCCTAAAGAAGTTTTACTTCAAAATTATTTTCGGAAAACCCTTTTCATAAGGGGATTTGTAAATATTTTATGATAATTCAAGATTGTTACTATTAAAAATTATTATTAGCATATTAGGTTGATAATTATGATATTTTTCATGTATTTTGTATAATAACTACATTAAATTCTGTAAACTTAATTTAATTCGCCTTCATCGAAATAATATCTTTTTAACAAAGGATGATAACTATCTAGTTATATAAAATTCAATTTACATTTATGACTAACCGCAGATTAAATGGAAAATAGGAGTGAATATTCAAATACATGTATATACAAACTCAAATTGCATTACATTTATTGAAAATAGTTCTAATATTTCTCAAATTTAAGTACTTCATATATATTCGTTATTCAATAACTCTACAATAGTATTTTGCAACTTGGCGAATACTATCATCTTGTTCTTATACAAAACTCTATTATAATTCAGAATATCAGGTACTTATATCTATTTTGTGGAAAATATGATAATTGTCCTTTAACAGTTTTAGACCTTATGGATATGATTTTTATAGAATTTTATAAATTATGAATACTATACAATTATTTAGAACTGTTGAATTTTCTACATATATAGACTAACTCTATATCTAGCTATAAAAGAGCAAAAGGATTGCTTATTATAAAATGAAGAAAATGGACATTAAGCTTAGTATATTGTTTATTTAGAATTAGCATAATAAAAAATTATCCTATTGTCTTTCATATAATTATAAAAAAACAACGATTTAAGTTTCAAAACTTTTTGACTAACCAGGTTCGTTAGGCGTGGCGGCGCGGTTTTCTTTTTACATGCAATATAAAAATGCTTAATATTAAATTATCGACAGTAATATATGAGGTTGATAACAATTTAAAATTTATGTAACTGGTTTTAATGAGCGAAAATATGTATGTGGTGTTGGGTCTTTTTACGATTTTATTACGAAACATGCTCAGTTAGTAACTGCGGGTTATTAAAATGTTATCGGAATCGTTAATAAATTCGTACTTGATGATGGGAAATAAATAAAATAAAATTTATGTGCATTTACCTGGAGGGCTGGTAGAAATTATGAAATCGTAAAATGTTTGATACTGATAATGTTCAATTCATGATTTATACTGTTCGTCTCTGTGTTTGCTCAATATGATTTTAATGAACAGTTTTGCATAAACATGCAATATTCAATTTTTTTATACGTCTTATTGAATAACAAAATTATTTATTGCCGTTATAACAATTTAATAGATGACAATTAATCCGCCCACAATCTTCGGCGGCCACCACGCAATGATTTATGACGATTTCAATAAATTTGCATGAAGGCGGATCAAACCAATGACTTGTCATAATAAAGGCATTGAGTAAATAAATGGTACTGAGAAAATAAATTTATTTTAACGCTGTTTGTAAATGATAAATTATTGATACAACTAACAGCTGGGCCAAAAGAGATTTGTCCAAGGGACATATAATATTTTTTGTATATATATTTCAAGAGCAATCAGAACAACGTGTTCTATAAGCTTCTTCTGTTGAACATTCTTTAACATAGTATTTTGATGCAAGGCAACCCAGTGGTTAACCATTGTATTTGTATGTGGGTAGTACATTAGATAAATCTGATGTAGTGTACATTAGATAAATCTCATCTAGTGATCAGCATATTTTACATGCCCACGAAAGGTGATTTCCATTTGAAACTCTATTCGACATTTATAACCTCAAGTGGTAATTTGAAATAATGCTGCCTGATGTCGACCTCGGCGTAGGCGGGGATCGAACCCGGGACTAGTTCTTATCCGTATCGATTACGCCACCGCTGGGCTTGGGACAATAATATATCAAACTATATTCGCAAAATAAATTTAGTGAAGCTAAATCATGCCTTTTACAAAACCACTGTAATTCAATTATCGTAAATTTAATATAATTATAATTTTATAACACTAACAATGAATAAAAATGGAAAGGAAAGAAATAAAGATTGTTAGACATTGGAATGGAAAAAAATAAAGCTGACCACAAAATTAGAAAAATCCTGGATTTTTTAATTACTAAATTTTTTCATTAAACATTAAACATATTACAAACGATTATTGATTTTATAACATGTTAATATTTAAATAAATCATATTAGTATAAAATTGTATTCATTTCATTTGCGTTTACGAACTCTAAAATTTTTTATTTCTTTTTTTATCACTTTTCAATATCATTTTAAGATAATCTCCTAATTTACAAGTACGTAACTAAAATTGCTATCAAACGTTAGTAAATTTCTGTGATGCATATTTGTTTTTTCTTCAATTATTAAACTTGCTTGTTTTTATAACTAAAATTTATATAATTTTTAATTTAATATAAGTTTCTTATTTTTTAAATTATTTGTTCAATGCGATTTGTATTCCGTAGTTGGTAAAAAGTTTTGGTTTATTTAATATCTATTTAGCTGAAGGTTGAAACACATTTGGTTCGAGAAAGTGTTCAATTTTAAACAAATTTATATTTTATTTCGATTATCTGTTGAATAATTTAATAATTACAAAACCGAAATATGAATGATACTGTACTTAATACAGAAATCGAGAAACTATACATTTTTAATTATTTTTAATTTCGATTATTTGTTAAATAAATTAATAATTACAAATCGAAATATGAATGATACTGTACTTGATTCAAGTGTAAGATCAAATTTTCAATCAAATTTATCCACAATCTTTAAATTAAAATCTTTTTATTACATATTTTTGCAACATAATTATAAGTAATTAATTTAAACGAAAAGTTTCAATTTAGTTTTTGGCAGGTAGTTCTGCTGATTAAATGCATGATAATTTCATATGAGTATGCTTGCGATATGTTCAAGAGATAATCGATGGTTTTTCATTTTATTAACTCGTTTTATAAGTTCTGAGATTAAGATTCTGCTTCAGAATAACAAAAACAGGTGTTATAATAATAGATAATATTTTCATGTAAATTCCATACTCTATGTAAATATACCAAAGCAAACAATAATTGGTTTCCGTTTAAATGACCTTTTTCAAATAATTGATCTCCATTAAAATCAAATTATTTGAGGTAGTCAAATCCACTTAAAGAAAAAAAATAAAAATGAAATATAAATTTATGTTGATTATCAATTATTCAATCTTATTAAATTTAAATTATTTTTTATCCAGTGCCGGTGACACAGGTTCAAGGAGTGTTCGGGCGAAAGGTTGCTCTTCCTTGTGATGTGACACCACCAATTGAAGGCGATGTTGTCCTCATGGTGTTATGGTTCCTGGAACCAAGTCAGCAACCTCTTTATAGGTATGGTTAATTAATTTTATTCAATCGAAATGGCATGCATATAAATATTGTACCATATGCATATAAATCGTAAAAAAAGAATATTTTTTACTGCAAAAAAGCAGTTGTTGTCGATTTTAATTTAGTATTACATTTATGTATTTTGAAACTAAATTCTATAAAGGTTAAGAGTTAAGTATGATAAAACACAACTATCGATTATAATCAAGTGTATCAAATATATAATTCAATTTCAATTCTAATAGATTCGTATTGTGTTGATTCTATTTTTACCTACTTATATTTGTACCTAATTATATTTCCAAATAGTTTCTACAGACAACTATCAATTAAATTAGTATAATTATATTTATTTACCCAAGCGATATTAATTTCAAATCAATAATACTTTACAATGATATCTCTACAAAAAATTATTAATACATCCGCAATTAGGATATCGAATACTAGTATTAGTCATACACGATTAGTCACACAATCAAGTGATTATTATTTCTATTTCCACTTAATAATTATTCATCATAAATACTGTAAGGATTGTAAAAAATACTTTGGATACAGGTGTCTCTTCTTATGATGTAATGTAATAAATGTTACTAGGATTTAAATACTATGGGAATATTAAGTAATTGTAAAGCATTAATCAAAACTAACGTTGACAATTAATGAGCATATTAATGCATGTAGAAACGTGCTAATTATTATCAAGCTAAGAATATATTTATCATGTTAAGAATATATTCAATATATTTTGCAAACTTTACAACTGGTATTTTAAGATTGGAATATATCTATGTATTTTTTCATTTGAATATGAAATGATATTAAATATGCATGCAATAATGAAAGATGCGTTTTTTTTAATTCAAGGCGTGTGAGAAACAAGTTTTGATCTAATTTGCAAAAACTTTTACATATTTTATATTATATTTATAAGTAGAATAATTATGTATCATTATTATAATTGCAATTGCGTAAGAAAATATTTGTATTATATTATTTCGAGTTATTTATTATAATGTACTATTCCCTATATTTATAAGAAAAGCATTCTAAATATGCTACAATATGTTAGTACTAATAATAAGATGTAGCAATAGCAATTTTAAAAAATCTTAAAATCAAAAAATTATATAGAAAATATTAAATCAAATTGTTGAAAACATTTTTGATCTTTCTTTACAAGAAATAGTTATAATGGTATAAATACATTCATTAAAAATATATATGTTCGCAATTAACGTATTAACCTCTCGACCTTTAAAAAAAAAACTTGCCTTAGGAGTTTCATAAGCAATTCTCGATCACTTTAACACATTTAAATTATTCCAACCAGAAAGATTGATGATATATTAATAAGTTTCTAACAGATCGTGTTACATGTAATAAGATTAAGAATTTTTGCTCTTTATTCATCGGATGTCAGTTTTTAACGACTTGCGTAAACTAATGAACAATCATAATTATAAATTTTGGATAAGATGTTTCACGGCCGAATATTCATAATTACTAGAGACGATATAATTCATAGGCTTACGCAATTTAATGTACTTCAACGACTTGTTTTAATTATACTGTGAAATGTTAAATAAGCGAATAAAAAGTATGTTTTTGATAAATGATGATGAAGCAGGCATTAAGATAAAACTTGGCTTTTTGCATGATTTTTATATTCATGTTTTAATATATTAGGTTGTCAAATATCTCCCTTCCGCTTTTTTGCTCTTGGTTTATAATACAAAAGGGCGGAAGGGAGATATTTGACAACCTTATATTTTTAATTGTAAATACTAGTTGTACTATAAAATATCATATTTTTGAATTTATTGAAATAAGTTTTATGAATGTGATCTTATTTTTAACTTCCCGTAGGGCAAGTAGTCGCAAAAAAATCTAAAATGAAAATTTTTATATACGAGGTGTGTTCAAAAAGTACCCGGAATTACTAATAATTAAATTTCGCGGGTCTGGAGTGTCTGATTGTCAAAATTGTGTTGGTATACATGCCCCTAAAGTATGATGAAATTTTCAGCTATATTCACTGTTTACTTTGTCTGTGGTAGTCGCTAAGGTTCGACGTGTTTTTCTGAGCTGGGCGATTTTTACAATGGAAGAATTGAAAAGTCAAAGAATTTGTATTAAATTTTGCGTAAAAAATGAAATAAAGTGTTGCAAAGTGCAAAAATTCACCAGATATGGCTCCGTGTGACTTTTTCCTATTCCCAAAGTTGAAGAGACCCATGAAAGGACGGCGGTTTTCCTCGATTGAAGAAAATCGCTGAGAGTGCTCAAGGACATATCAAAAAGTGAATATCAAGGGTGCTTCGAAAATTGAAAAAAACGCTGGCATAAGTGTATTATATCTGGGGGGGACTACTTTGAAGGGGACCACATTAATGTAGACGAATAAATAAATATTTTTTTGAAAAAACGAAAATTCCGGGTACTTTTTGAACAGACCTCGTATCTTTACGTTTTAAAACCTTCTGAACATTTTGGCATAAATAAATTAAAGCAAGATAAATTAAAATCAAATTAAATTCAACATTACTACATTTGTCTTCTCTATTCCTTTATCCCAGCCTGGATGCTCGCCGTGTCCGCCTGGACGCAGGCCGACGTTGGGCTTCTCCTGACCTGATGGAAGGCAGGGCGTTCTTTCGCACCGCGTCAAAGCCGGCTGCACTGCTCCTGGACGGGGCAAGAGTCCGGGACGAGGCGATGTACCGGTGTCGGGTAGATTTTCGCGATTCGCCTACCAGGCATTCGCTGGTCAATCTCACAGTCGTCGGTAAGTGCAATTTAATAAAAGTTATGTAAAATTACTGTAAAAGGATTGAAGATTTTTGTTTAATTGTGTTGAAAATGTTAGCTACTTTGTAGAACCTGAAATTAATTGGATATAATAATTGAGCAGTTGATATCCGAATATTACAAGATATATGTAACTGTTTTTTTCAAATCATTTTTTGCACAGTGAGAAAATCAGTAATTATAATCATCATTTCAGTAATTTCCATATATTACATGCAAAAATATTTTGAAATTTTCAATTATTTCTTTTTTTTTTCATTTTCTTATAAATTACAATCTGTCTAAATAGAAAGACATTGAGTAATTAGTTCGACAAATAACATATTAAATTTTAAAGTGGTTCACCTTTTATTAGTGTACTAAATTATATTTTAATTTTGGTATAATAAAGAAAAAAAAAAGAAACTCAAATATACATACAATTATAAACAAAGTACATTACACAGACTACATATACACATACATGTTTTAAATAATATGGTAGAACAACTTATTACTGATTAATATGTTAGATCTATTAATTGTATTCTTTTTAATCTTATATTATGTGTTGTGAAAACTTGCAATCAGTTCGTTTGGATGGTTCAATTATCTCTAATGTCTGTGTAATAATAATGTTTGGATTTTGTAACATTTTAATTATTTATTTTAAGGATTTTATAGGAATTATTCCATTGAGCAAGTCAGTTTTTTGCCAAGAGAGCAAAGAAAATTATAGCCCTTTATTTTTAAACATAATACTCGTGCTTCATGTTGGATTTTTTTACTTAATTTTTCATTGTTTACCATATCCAAAGTATATCGTAAACTTATCTATTTTTATATCATTTATATATATATATATATATATATATATAACTAGCTGACCCGGCAAACGTTGTTTTGCTAAATAAGGTATATTCTAAACCATTTCTAGAGAATCAAAAATATTAATACTTTAAGTGCATAAGGATGTGTTGTTTGAATGCTATATACAATGAGGTATTATAAAAACAACAAACCCGATTAGTTTGTCTATATTTTGTCAATACAATCAAACTGCAAGTTTTATACACTTTTTATAGAATACATCGTATAATCCAATCCGAGTCTTTTTTGGTTTTTCGGCTTATTAATTACGTTTCAAGTTTTTCAGATTCTTTTTAGATTCTAGATTTTGTGTATAATTGTTAATAATACTACTGAGCTTATACAAAATTTTCAAATTTTTGCGAGGAGAGATAAAAAATGAATTAAGTATTTCTTTTTTGACCTGCTTTTTGAAAAGTTTCAAGTTACATTCGTTGAATTAAAGTAAATTTAATAAAAAGTATATATATAGAGCAGGGCGAGACACAAAGGTCCAATTTGACTTTGAGCAAATATAAACTATATTGTGAAAACCATAACAATTATATCACAACAAATAGCACATATCAAACGAACACATATCTGACTACGTTCAGTAAACTGACTTCTACTTCATCATTGTAGAAATGTGCTTTTTTGATGGCTTTCAAAAATTTGTTATCTAGACCTTTTTATCCTATATGCGGGTTAACTTGTAACGGGCAGGTGGCAAAAGGTTTAAAGCCTTATTATAATTTTAAACTAATGCTAAAACTACCAACTGAAGAAAATACTTTTATTATGGATTTTCAAAGATTACCGTTTATCTACCCCATTTCAAAAATTATCGTTTTCAAATCAAGGTTGTAGCTGGCTATACATCTTTTTTCCTCTACTTTCAAATATTGTTGTTAAACAATGCTTAACTTTACTGGTATTTGGCACATCGGTGGTGGACCTTTTTAATCCCGGACCTTCATATATTACTATCTATTGTGCGATAAATTCTGGGAAATTATAACTGAAAAAATATTATTCGACAAAATGTCCATTTGATCGATACCAAATTTGGGTTCTGAATTTAAATAACATAAATAAAAAATAATATAACCTAGAAAATGTTTTATAAATACCAATGAGTATATAATTATACAAATGAGATCTTTCAGAGTACCGTGTTTGAGAAAAATATGCAAAAAAGTGCATTTTCACGAATTTTCACGATTGGCACGAATTTTTCAAGACTTAGACTGGCCAAATCTATTCAGCCGTTTTCGAGTTTTATTCGGACATTTGAAAGACAGCTCCATTTTTATATATAAGATATATAGTTATATTTATATTACGGATCAGGATTAAATTTAGTAATTAAAGAAAATAAAATGTCTTAATTGAATTAATTATAGGAAAATAGAACTCTAAAACAATATTAAGCCTAACATTAGTATTATGTAATACAATCTTGAAGAAACAATGTTATAATATTGAGATAGTTTGATTAAGGCTTGTAGATCTTGAGATTCTTCAGATGATAAAAAAAATCTTTAAATTACTTTAAATATCCGTTACGCAATTTTCATTTGAGTCCGATATCTGGAATATAATAATTAAGGGCAGTATAATATGAAAATAATTGTAGTAATAAAATACTTAGGGTAGAAAAATGTTAAAATAATTTGGAACAAAAATTAGAAAAAGTATGGAAAATGGAAGAAATAATTGTAACGGTTGGAAAAAAAGTATCAGATATTATCAGTAGGCATTTCATTATCAAAATATTGTTTGATATCGAAATTGGCAAATTTAGAAGTATCGTAGAAACTAATTGATATTGTAAGGGCCGTCGAATTGATTGTTGTTTTAAAGTTAAATTCTTAACATATTTTAAAATTATTGTCCAAAGATTAGTAGACGTACAAACATACAAACTGTATAAAGATTTCAGTCAAAACTGATATTATAGTCTTATGATAGTAAAACAAATTATTCATTTGGAGCTTATTCTTGCGATTTCAATGATTTGAGTGTGGAGAATAAATCTAATTAATAATTGTTTTGTGAAGTATATTTAGACATATAAAAAAATAATGCCAAAGAAATAGCCACAAAAAAGTAGAGAATTTGAATATGAAGTACAAGGTCTATATGGCTATCATGGAACTTATACATTTGCACTGCAAGAATATGGCTCCAAATTAATCATTTGTTTTACTACCATAAGACTATAGTCTCTAGAACTTGTACTTTATAGTCAAATTTTCTATTTTTTTGTGACTATTTCTTCAGCATTAGTTTTTTATATGTCTAAATATATACTTCACAAAAACAACTATTAATTAGATTTATTCTCCACACTCAATTCATTGAAATCGTGCGTTAAACAAAAAAATACCACCTACAATCAAGTCGATGCGTGACATTGCATAGATAATAAAATATTTTTTCATTTATTTTATTTAAGTACTATTTTTTACCAATCTTTATTTTTTTCAAATACTGCATTTCATCGGCGGATATTGAAGATAATGCGTTACTTCACGCTTAAGCACACCTCATTGTAATGTTCATGATGTTTTTATATTCAATTCGATCTATAATCAATTCCTTCTGCCGAACGCAATTACTTGTAAAACAATTCGGTGAGGCGGATAAACGACCAGTCATCCTGCGTTACAGAATTGAAATTCCTTTAATAGAAATATCCACAGTTACAATTTCCATTGTCTTTATTCTACGATGGAAATTGGTTGATTGAGATGTATTAAATTCATTGCTGTATATAAGTGACATATAATTCTTTAAATTTTTAAATGGAATAAATGTTGACGTTGCGATGTGTTAATGGAGACTTAACGTAACCGGTTTGATAGAAAATGCTCTAAAATAGAAATAATTAACATGTTTATCTATGTTACGACATGTAATGGATGTCTTCTAATTTATTGATACGTGTATGTTTCTTATTTTTTTCATCCAAATTTTATAATTATTCTATATATAGTAGATCTATATGTATAGTCCCATATTGATGATCAATATTGAAACGATTCATCTCAAACATAGGCAAAGAATATAGCAATGCGCATAAATTTTTAATGGGTATTTTTAATTATATTCAATGTATTGTACTATTTGTATGAAATTCATTGCTATTTTCTATATATTTTGTTATTTTGATATATTCTTTGCAGTACCCCCAGGAAGACCTCGTATTTATGATGGCCGAAATAATAATCGCAGTAGCGTCGTGGCTCCTTATGTTGAAGGCAGTGACGTAGTTCTTATTTGCGAAGTCGATGGCGGTAAGTTATTTCAAATTACATAATAATTTATTATACAGAATACTGGAGTTTTAAAGTACATCATTCAATACTAGTGAGAATTTTCTATATCTATAAAAAAATAATGTCCCACATGAAAAATAATTTCTCACATTTTTTAAAATGATGCTTTTAGTATTGCTTGATAAGATTGCTGTAGACAATCATAAATTCATTTTATCGCTCAAATATCAAAATTTACCTAATGGTCGCATATGATTAATGAATAAAATAAATGTTTATTTTGATAAGTTTTTACTCAACAAATTATGCTTATGATAACAAATATTTTTATGAACAAAACAACTGTTACATTATAGATTCCCACAGTCAATTATCATATAACAAATCTTTTAGATACACAAACCATCATTAGGTCATATCTATTTGTTCTTTCGCTCCCACGTTGACTGACCATTATAATTTACATGGCTTTCTGGAACTTTGCCATATATGACTTGTTTTTATCAATGGACATTTATCTTGATCAAAAATTACAAAATTAATATAAAACCACTTATCTCAATAAGCACCAAGGGGATAACTAATAATTATATCAATATCCTTGTAAGTTCTTAATTATTAATTACTCTCTCTAAACCGAATTCTGCTCAGCCAGGTCGTCCGACGCCCCGCTTGTCTTGGTTTATGGAATCCACACTTCTGGACGAATCCTGGTTACCCAGACCAGCGGCCGTTGGTGGAGGATCAATCAACCGTCTGCTGCTGCCCGGTGTGGGCAGACAGCAGCAGCACGCCAGGCTGGTGTGCCAAGCGGCCAATACGGATCTTGTGCAGGCTGCTACGACGGCAATCGTATTGGATATACAGTGTAAATATAATCAATATTAATTTATTTTTGTTCAATTAATATATCAATCATTGAACGTATGTTAGTAAAAGAAATGTCTTATAAAATGTAAAATTACTATTAAATCGAATTGAAGCGATTTATTTCATTTGAATGTCATAGTCGAATACTATCATGAAATGAATTGCATAGAGATTTGTTATTTTTTGAAAATACTTTTGCGATATACGAGGTCTGTTCAAAAAGTTTTCGTAATTTTCGTTTTTTCAAAAAAATATTTATTTATTCGTCTACATTAATGTGGTCCCCTTCAAAGTAGTCCTCCCCAGATATAATACACTTATGCCAGCGTTTTTTTCCAATTTTCGAAGCACCCTTGATATTCACTTTTTGATATGTCCTTGAGCACTCTCGGCGATTTTCTTCAATCGAGGAAAACCGCCGTCCTTTCATGGGTCTCTTCAACTTTGGGAATAGGAAAAAGTCACACGGAGCCATATCTGGTGAATTTTGCACTTTGCAACACTTTATTTCATTTTTACGCAAAATTTAATACAAATTCTTTGACTTTTTCAATTCTTCCATTGTAAAAATCGCCGAGCTCAGAAAAACACGTCGAACCTTAGCGACTACCACAGACAAAGTAAACAGTGAATATAGCTGAAAATTTCATCATACTTTAGGGGCATGTATACCAACACAATAAAAAAAAATTTGACAATCAGACACTCCAGACCCGCGAAATTTAATTATTAGTAATTCCGGGTACTTTTTGAACAGACCATGTACATATATAAAATGGCAAAATTAATTTTTGTAGATTAATAACGCTGTAATCAATAGGATCAGGTTTATTACAGTTTATTAATACAATTTCTGGCATTTACGCTTTGTACTTTTTTCCTTTTTTATTATATCTGCATAGACAAAATATTTTATATTTGATTTTCTGAGTGAATCTAGTGAAAATTACGATGTAAAAATATGTAAAATATTTAATTAAATATCATATGTAAATGCATTACTTAAATTGTTGATTTTACTTATAATTACCAAACATTCAAGTATGAAAATATTTAAAATAATATTTTTTGTTTCATTTTAATTTTATCAATATGCAATCAGAAATAATTCTATTACGATATGGTTTGGTTTAAAAAAAAATTAATTATAGAAATTGAAACACAATGAAAATTATCATTAGACAGTATTCAACTCAATAAATTTTATTTCTAATTCGAATAATTTTTTTAAATTTAGTACGCAGTAGATTTCTTAACGTAATTTAATTTAAAAATGTAATAACAATATATTTTCACTGAAAATTTTGAGAATTCTATTATATTTTCAGTACGTCCGATTTCTGTGCACATTTTAAATAAAGAAACAAGATTGTCTGCTGGACGTAACTGGAACATAGAATGCGAAGCCACTGGTTCGAATCCACCAGCAATTATCTCATGGTGGAAATCAGGAAAGGAATTAATTGGTGAACAGGTAAAAGAAAAACTAAATTTTTAACATTTATTTTCTCTACTACATGATATTTGCAATCAACTTTTTCTAAATTTGCTTTCAGAATGAATACGACACATTAGGAATTCTGCACTTCGTTCCAACCATGGAAGACGATGGAAAATATTTAACATGTCGTGCAAATAATCCTGCTGTACCAGATAGTACACTGGAAGATAAATGGCTTCTAAATGTGTTATGTAAGTATTTGTAAAATTGATATTTAATATTTCTTCCCCATATTTTCTTTTATTGATCGATATTAATTTTACTCACGATCACGATCATCCTCTGTTCTTAAATAAAATTTTGTGGTAAACAGCAATATTATATATTTTATGGTCTACATTTGATATAAAAATATCTTAAAACAATACATTATTAATTTTGCTTTTTATCTTCGATTTTTTTTGCTTTGGTTGAAAACATAACACTTTATTTTATGTGATTTGAATAATCATTTCCAATACTCTATAATGATGCATTTAAGATTAATCAATTAGACCAGTCGTGACTTCTGGTCAACATATTTTTACTAGTAGTGATTTATAACACATAACATATTTTTATCTGCATTTTATTATTCGATTCTTATCCAATTCCTCTCATTTATTTTAATGTCATCAATATCGGAGATGCTAAAAAATTTAACGTAAGTGATAAATCTAACATCTGCGTATATAAAATAAAATGTTAGTGGAATTCCATGGCCACTAGCAGTAAAAATGTATAAAAGAAAATTTTATGGTATTGGAATTAGTCATTTTACAATATGATAATTTGCATAGAACGGTTGTAAAAGAGCTATCAATATATAACATATAGTTTTAAAACTGTGAATTATTTTTAGAATGAAGTTCTGCTAAAATTTGAAAACAAATCGATATTAGAAGATTTTATATTAATAAAATATATTTATAAGATTTTTCGTACTGGATCTTAGTGTAGAATGTCGGGTTTTCCACATTGATATTATTGGATAATATACTTCAACACTTTTATGTCTATTATATATAGAATATATTATTAATATTACAAAATATAATCTGGAGGATTGTGTGTTCTGAACTTTAGTATGCATTTTTCTATATTACTATGATTGGATAATTATTTACCTGGCTCCTGTGGAAAATAGGATAGTTGCATATTAATGCATCATAAAAATTTAAAAATGATTTAAAAATTTTGTTTGAACTATTATTAACAGCACAGTTTTTGAGACCATTTTTTCGGTTGCTTCTTTTATTTTGCACATTTTGGATACAATTATCACCTTTATCATGGAATATCTTCTCCTCTGTCAATTTGTCCACTAATTCCATCTGGAATTTGACATCGATCCTCCTGTAGACGACTGCCCATTAAGATTTGAGTCAAGGTTTGTCAAAAATATTTTACAATATTAATTATAAATTCGGTGTGAAACAACATGTCGGGTCATCTGCAAAACGAAATACGGACGCGCAACTCTTTTATTGCTAATTTATTCACGGCATTTCACAAAATAAATAGAGAAGGAAATTAAAATATGTAAGCGAATAATTGAGGTAAAATTATGTACATTGTGAAATGGCTTTATTTGATAATGTAATTAAAAAGTAGGCTTAAGCGTGGGCTAGCGCTATTTTTAATTAACAAAGTGCATTTTATAAATAAACTAGCAAACCCGACGAAATCCGTTTCGCCACCAGATGGTTTCGTGAGAAAGATGAATAATTTTTTTGTTTGTTTTATATTTGAAAAGGAAAAATTTGATCAGGAAGGAAGACCCGACTTATTTTTATATATATAGAAGAAAATCTATTTGCAATTATTTAAAACAATTGTTGATTATTTTTATTACTCGAATTTTTAATTACGGTGCGTGAAGTTCCAGCAATTTGCATTAGGGCACGATGTCATGCACCGCTAATTTTCTTAGCTATAAACCTTGCGGAGCCCGAGACCTTTCCAAAGAATGCAAAATTGTCGAAATCGGTTCGTGCGTTCTGAAGTTATTTTGTCAGGAAGGAAAACCCGACTTATTTTTATATATATAGAAGATTATTACTAATTAAATTTTCTATACGCTCGGCAACGTGCCGATATAATCCATTACAAGAGCCTGTTTTCGCGTTCTGGTTAAAAACGCGAGTTAGGCCAAACTAGTTCTGCGTTAGATCCCAATCTCGACCGACTCGATTTTAAGCAGTATTTTATTAAATTTTTCCTTGGTCTTACTGATCTTAAATATAAATCCAAGTGAAAATTGCCATTTGTCTGCATACAAAACAAGCGTATGTCATACATATAGCGATTATAAGTATGGTTGACCCCTGGGTTGCCCTCTCGAGAAAAATACTAGATTAAAATGTACTACACCAAACATAACTCATTTGGTACTAAACATATTTTTTATGGTTCTTGCTATGACAGATACATTAATAATTCTCCTAATTAAAAATTTGATCAAGATCGATCCAAGTGATAATATTCCAATAGAAAACAACTTACTGCTTTTACGAATGCCGATATTAGTATAAAAACACATTACGTGATATGTTAACTAATTAATTAAACATACTCTACGCATTTAATCTTCACGATAAACTTGTAATAAATGTTCAGTCTATGTATTAATGACATAATTAACTATTTATTTCATATTTCATTCTAGGTAGATTGTATCAAATGAATTTAACCTATTTAGTAGTAAAACTAGAAGTGATTAATACTAATATTTTTTTTATTATTTTAACGTTATTAAAAATATGAATATCAATTTATAATTATCCACTAAATTAGATACTAACATTTGCAATTTTGTACAAAATATTTAAAAAATCTATAAACGTAATAATGTCCCTATGTATTATATTATATGTTGGACGTGAAATTTTACAAAGTCATAAAATTGGAGAATTCTGAACTTATTATTAGAATAAATTTAAAATAATATTTAAAACGCGGTTATGTAGATTTTTATGTCCTACATGACTATTATACCCTGCATTTTTTATAATTGATTCAATTCTTGAATATATTGAAATAAATAAATTTGATTCTGATCTGATAAAATGATAGTATTTTCGCAAAGACTCAATCAAGAATTCGTATTACGAGAGTTGCAATTAATTTGTATAAAAACGATTCAATATGTAAATTTATAGCATACGTGTTTTGACCAAAGAAATATGTTCTATCATGTTGTTGTTAATCAGGTTAATTGGAGATTAAATTTGTTAACACCAATAACGAAAAAGTAGTTAATATTTTCTTGCTAAATTTGCAAAAGCTGTAAATGATTAAATATTTATCTCTGCATATTATGCACCAATCATAAAAGTTTTACTCACTTATCGTGTAGTAAATTTTTAAGATTGTAGATAAAACAACCATTAAAAATAATATGATATACATTTTTTGCAAAATTTTATAAAATAATTTGCAGTAAACTTATTTAGATGCTACGTAAACTATTTATTTATCGTTTTTTTAATTTATTTAGATGTGTGCGATACTATCAGTAACCACTATATCTTTTAAAAAATA
The DNA here is from genome assembly GCF_003426905.1 of Ctenocephalides felis. Lineage (NCBI taxonomy): Eukaryota > Metazoa > Arthropoda > Insecta > Siphonaptera > Pulicidae > Ctenocephalides > Ctenocephalides felis. The sequence continues at coordinate 149,631 of NW_020537646.1, forward strand.
ATTGCGTATATGAAGTCGACTTTTATCATTCTGGATAATCATTTTTCATCCAATATATTACCATATATGAAGCTATTATCTAAATATCTAAGCAAATTTGAACATAATTATACCGTTTATCACAATATCATTTATAAATATAGAATAAATTTGAATAATATATGCAAAATTTTATATGACATACAAATGTCTTTTGTAATCTATGGATTCATCTAAAAATAATTTATTAACAAATTATTCAGATTATACGTACAACGAGACTAAAAAACTTTTGAGTCACTATTTAATATTTGAACTTATAACATTTTCAACATTTTAAGCATTTAATTGTACTTATTGTTTATTTTGTGCTTATGTTAATTAGTTATTTTTTCACATATAGGTATACCACATTTGTAAATATTATGATGCGTTTTGTTTATTGTATGAAACTACTGTTTGTTTATTTCTGAACCATAATTAATAAAGTTCACATCTTCCGGCAATTGTTTGTTAATGAAATACCTCTCAATATATACTAAACAATAAAGCAACCTTAACATTCGTAAATAAAAAAAATAACCATCAGTAATGTAAGTTAAGTTTAGTTAAACATTGTAAGCATATAAAATTGATTGAAACATTTATATAATAATATTTTATATATTATAATAATAATATTTTATAATCTAAGAATAAAAAAACTTGGATTTTATATTACCTTAGATGCTCCGGTGGTTACATTAAAAATTTTGGGAGCGCCTATCTCTGGAGAATATGCAGAAGGACAAGAAGCAGTTCTACAATGTGGTGTCAAAGCTAATCCCAGCGTTTGGAAAATAACTTGGCTTCACAATGTAAGAAAATAAGTTCCATTTAACTTAAAACTCATTGATATACTAATTATCTATTTCATATAGAGTAAAGAAATCCAATCCAATGACAAAAGTATAGTTATGGAAGGTAATGACCTGATATTGAGCAATATTAGTAGTGCATCGTCGGGGCAATACAGATGCACTGCTCACAATTCTGAGGGACAAACACAAAGCAAGTCAGTTGCTATAATTGTGCGATGTAAGCATTAAACTAGCTGTAAGTGGAATTCTGTCTTAAGGCAATTAAGGCATCGTGCCTTAAGGCAAATTGCTGGAACTTCCCGTACCAAATTTTTTTTTTTAAAAACGATTAAGATTTTTGAAAAAAATTTACTTTGAAAAAATAAGATTTTTGAGAAACTATATATTGGACAAAAAATTACTTTTTTTTGAAAAAAAAAAAATTTTTTTTATTTTTTTTTTTTTTAAAAAAAAATGTTTTATTTTATTTTGACATATTTTGGAAGATCTAAACTTTTTTTCAGAGCAATCGTACTGCTTTAACTGCATAAAGACGAAATATCAAAGCCCGTAAGCGCCGCGTCGCCGTCTAACGCGTAAACATTGGTACAGAACCCATAGAAATGTAAAAAAAATTTATACTTATTGTTAAAATCTCTATAAAATATTTGATAATTTGATGTGCATATGTCTAATGATCATTTTTGACCGCCAAATGGCATTTTTTTTTACTTTTTTCATCAGATCTCCGAAACCGTTAGACCTGCCTTCATGAAAATTTGATCAATTCTTTATCTTGTCAATACAAGTAAAATGTTTTTTGAAATATTCAAATCGGACGCTCCGTTCTCTTAAAAACTGAGTTACCGTTTTCGGCACTTTTTGCCCCGTATCTTTGGAACGGCTAGACCTGCTTTCGCCAAAAACTAATCAGCACGTCTCCTTATTAATACGAATCGAATGTTTTTTGAATTATTCAAATCGGTTGATCCGTGTTCCCGAAATCGTCGACGAAAATTTGTATCCGCACATACATACACACACGCACATACATACATACATACATACATACATACATACATACATACATACACACACACACACACACACACACACATACATCCATTTTTCTAAGGTATGCCAAAATGTTCAGAAACCTCTGAAACGTAAAGATATATAAACATTTTCATTTTCGATTTTTTTGCGATTACTATAACTTGCCCTACGGGAAGTTAATAACATTTTTACTGTTTATAATAATAATTATATTCTAATTAATAATCGTTTAAACTACTTGAAATTTTATTATATTTTTGTTTGCTTTTAGATTCTCCTATTTGCAAATCCACCTCTGTCCATAAAATAGCAGCGCCTGAAAATATTCCCGTTTCTTTAAAATGTTCCGTCGAAGCCCATCCAAAGTCGAATATTACTTTTCGTTGGACTTTTGCAGATATGGGTGAAGTTCCTGGCCGATTTATAAATTCTTCTGGTAAACACTGAATAACGCCTTATTATATAAACCATATTAAATACAGAAATCTATTGCGTAACATGCATATATCTTGTTTCTTGTTACATAGATAAATTCTGAACATATTACTATTCGACTCTACTATCAGTATTTTAACTGATGTTCTATTAAATAAATTTAGGATCTACTAGTATATTGACATATAAACCCGTCGCAGATTTAGGATACGGACAATTTGCTTGCAAGGCTCATAATGAGGCAGGAGAAACAAAAAGGCCTTGTGTGTATCAAGTTATACCTCCAGGTTAGGAATATTACTAACTAATTATATTCATTCATTAACAACTAATTCATATGAGATGTGATATAATAAATAAACTTTTTATATGCTAAAGGGTATGGGCGCTTTGCCATACAGAATCGGCCACTTTCACATATTTTCAATGATATTTCGGCCATAAGGTGAGATACAAAGTTGAAAATTGGTATATCGGCTTTATTCAAAAAGACCTTTAAAATGGCGTATTTATTATTTTAATACCAGGATGGGGCCAATTCTCTATGGCAATGCGCCCATACCCTTTATAGTATTCATCAAATACTTCTGAACAGAGAAATAATCCACTTAATACATTATTTAGATTAAAAATATGGCATAGTTTGTGAACCAAACCTATTACTATATAGATTATAAAGAAGAGGCATTTATATATATTTGATATTGATTATTTATTCTTGAGCAATATTTTAATGATTCATTTCTAAGAGTAACAAAATAATTTAGTAACAATGTAGGAATTTTAATATAATTTAAATTGAATATTTTATTATAATCTAAGGTCCACCTGGTCCGCCCTTAAACTGTACACTTGAAGCCGATGGCGAAGTTGTACAATGCAAAGCTGGTTTCGATGGCGGTTTAGAGCAGCGATTTCTAGCTCAGGTTGTTCTGGCCTTAGATTCATTTACGACTTTAGTGAATTCTTCTGCTAATCTAGAACCTGTATTTCGAATACCAGGACTTATGACTAACTCATTTGCTGCTGACAATGAAGCCATGGAGGTAAAAAATTTATCGTCAATTCCACAATTTGAATTTTAATATTTAAATTAGGTTTTTTCTTGTATTAATGAAATTGTCTAATTTATTGTGTACTATGTAAATTTTAGGTACAAGTAATTGTTTTAGCAGAAAACGATCTTGGAAGAAGTAGCCCTGTTACTCTAAAAAATTTAATATACAGTGAAAAGCCCATTAGAAAAGGTAATAAGTAAATCAATTTTCATGTCATTCATGCTATTAGATATTTATTTTACACATTTACTGCCACCATTTCGAAGTTATTGTTCACTTTTTCACAATACCATTAAAATAAAATATTATTTCTTATGATTTTATTTTATATTAATATATATTTTAATGATTTTTAAGTTTTATATTCAAGTCCTTTATGTTTTAGGTGGATTTGCAAGCTTTACATCAATTCCAATAGATCCTTTATTATTCGCATTATTAATTACTGGATCTGTAGTAATAATTTTGTGCTGCGGAATTTGCTATTTGCTTCGACGTCGTTGCTGTCGTGTTTCGCCTGATAAACCGACTGCTAATGGAAAAAGACAAAAATCAAGAATACAGGTAATAACCAATATCATTCAAAACTTCAAGACTCCGGATACCATTAATAAGTACTTATATCTTGCATGCAAAGATTATGAAGCTAATTAATATTAATTTGCTAATTAAATATTTCATCAATATTTAGGATAATTCTGATTCATCCGTCTATGATGAAGGCATAGATGACCCTGATCCTGATCTTATACCAAATAAAGAAGGTTAATATCAAATTTTTTTTTATTATAAAATGTAAACTTATCTTTGTATTTATTGATTTTTTTCTGTCTAGATTACAACAATTCAGTATTATTATCTAACTCATCGAGTCATATTTCGATTGTAAAAAAAGCTCCCATCAGATATAGCTGTGGAAATTTATCTAATTATGGAAAAATTCGATGCATGACAGACAATCAGGTAAACCGATAGAAACTTCTGTATATAACTATTAGAAAGATTTAAAAATTATTCATAATTTTTCATAAATTTACTTCGCGTCGATAAGCTGCGAAATTAATACTAACACCAACACAATTTAAGTTAAAACTTTAATAGGATATCTTAAATCATACCAAATAATAAAATTATGAAACAATCAAATCGATTCTGATTTTTAGACTGGGAGCCTAGGGCGAGTCATTAAAGAAGCGATTCCATATTTCCCAGAAAATCAACGTGTTAGTACGTTACCTAGAAGGCAAATCGTTACATCCTCCCCTGCCATAAGGGAAAGTTGTATATAATTTATTGAAATAATTGTAGTTTTAAATCTTGATCTTAGTATTTTTATATTGTTTATCGTAATTCTTATAGAATAAATACTCTTTAACCAGATATTATCAGGATGATAATTTATAAACAGCATTCATATTCTATCCATTTGTTTTTATATGACAGTGCACAGATAATAATAGTATAAAAAAGAACGAAAGAAAGTATAAAAGGAACAATTATAATTTATCAATAAATAATTGTATTCTGGTCACCTAGGTAAGTACAATATCAACACTTTTATAATACTTTTATTAACAATAATATTAATAAATTATCTGTGCTTTTCCCACATCTGCCAATATTCACTTGACTGCATTTGTGAGAGGCGAGAAATGGTTCTATCAAATGCAAAGACTTCTTCATCACCTGTAAATATACTGGCCCCAGCATTTTCCTGCAAAAATCTCAAGTTAGTTTATCAAAAAAAATATGGTAAAAAAATAAAAGATTTACAGATTCTTTGGAAATTCCAAGATCATCCATTAAATGACGATGTTCATCGGATGTTTGCTCAGGTGATGCTTTTTTACTAAATAACTCATTATGTGGCACGTCTGCTGATATCACTACCTATTAAAGGTATTTAATAAAATTCATTTAAGACTGAAATAAATTATTTATGTTAAGATCTACATATAACTCACTCGAACTCTATTATCATATAGTGTGTCAATAAGATTTATAAATCTCCGAGCTTGAGATTTTAATTCTAAATTGAGTTGGGGTACATCACGTATTATGATGGTGTGAAATGTTTGGGATAATCTTAAGTAGTCACTTGCACCCAGGGGCTGTTGCATAAAAATTCCGTTAGGCTATAGGTATTTCAAATCAAATTTATTATATTTGTCACATACTCTGTCACATAGTTCTTGAAAGTTACTATCCAACACGTGACCACATGTTCTATTGAAAGTTACATTTCTACCTTGATGATTGATTATCCTTGGTCTTATTATATCATTTTCCATTGAACAAAGCAATTTAAAAATTTTGTCAATAGGATCAGATTCTTCCATGTTTCCTTTTCTAAAATGAATAAATTCATTGTAAATTTATCATTGAAAAAACTATATAAATTGATACTACCGCTTACATAAAATAACATTCAGATTTACCCCCTAAACCTTTTGTTCTGTAATCCACTCCAGAATCCAATGATATAACATTACAGTAATTTTTCAAAATGGGTATAAATGGCAAGAAATTTCCTCTTTGTAAGCCATTCTTATATAAATCATCTGGTGGCCGATTACTGGTTGCAACCATCACAATGCCATTTTGGAAAAGTTTTGTGAACAAAGTCTTCAGAATCATAGCATCTGCTATATCTGTAACCTGTAAATGTTATAATATCATAAAATCAACATTATAAATAACTAATAATAGTAGACTTACTTGAAATTCATCAAAACAAATCAGCCACGACTGATCACTAATTGTTTTAGCAACTGGAGCTATTGCATCAAAAGGTTGTGGTTTTCTGCTACTTGAATCTCTTGATATTTGTGATTTCAATTCGTGTATATGTTTATGCACATCTAACATAAATGAATGAAAGTGTACCCTACGTTTCTTCTCTGTCTGTAAACAAATTCATCTTTTAGAAAAATAGATACCTATAGAAAATATTGTGATATTCATGATTGGTTATAGGACTGCAAAAATATAAATGGTCATTATTAAAGGTTGGGATGCTTATCAATTTTTATAAATTATTTTGATAAATTCATACATAATTTGTGAAATTAAGGGTTATCGAGAAGAAAGATATGTATGTGTTTCACTGTTATGAACAAACTTACCTTACAACATTCAAAAAATATGTCCATCAGCAATGTTTTCCCACCGCCTACGGCACCGTGAATATATAAACCCTTTGGAGATTGCAATGTTTTCTTTTGAAATAATCTTGAAAATACATTGGCCTTTGGTTCATGATACGTTTCGATTTCGTGGTGCAAGCTTTGTAAAGCTTGAGCCACTTTAAATTGATATTCATCATGAGCTAATTCATTACTATCGACTTTCCCTTGTAGAACATCTAGAGGGGTTCTATTTGTGACATTATTTGAAAAATCAATTTTTGAATCGATCGCTGTGCTGAGATACCTAGATAGTTGTTTACTAGTAATTTGTGCGGGTGTTGTAAACCTGATTATGAAATCTTTAACAATATGTTGTGCTATCGTAGACATTATAAATATTAGTTATATAACTATATAAAATGAATTATTTGGTGTGCATACGCCTGTTAATGGATAATATGTTATAAATCATTTTAATGAATAAATTATTTGTTATCACATGTTTGATTTAATATTAACTAATTACGTAAATTATTCACGTAACGTCAACTGCCAAACATCTGTCAAGAACTGGAAGAAAGTCTCAGACTTTTTGACAGTTGCATGTGACGTCTCCGCGCATGTGTAGACAAGTTTTATTTTGACGTTTGTGGTTTTTGGAGGTTAGGTTTTAGAAATAAAACTAAAAACTTTTAATCGCACAGCAAGGCCATAAATTATTGTCATTGCCATTACTATATTGTCTAGGATTTGCGACCACCAACTGATTTAATAATATACCTGTAACATACCATTCTAATTTATCCCAGAATTGTCCCCTTAATTCCTTTAATCTCTATGTTCAATCAATTATACTGGTCGATGTAATTTTTAATTACAGAAGGAATAGAGCTTTCTGCAATATGTCTATATTGTTATTGTTAGCATATTTATCGTGTCAAACACAGTGATTCAGCCATATAGTTTGACTTAAATCGAAATTTTAAGCCGGATAGTGTTTTCCTTTACCGTTTTTTTTTGACAGCATTAGCATCCGTTATTTTGAATCCGCCGCATATAAAAGGGGGCGCTGATATCAACGCTGCTCATTAAGGTGCGTCCACACCTAATGCCGCGTCTCCACTGTTACGAATCCGTGCGGCGAATGGTGCGTCACGAACAAATTTGCGCAGCGGAGTGATACTGTGCGAACGCACGAATTTCCTTCAAATTTGTCCACTGCGCATGTCCATAGCGCACTTTTTTCTTTTTTTTTGTTTGAAAATGGGAGGGGGGTTTATTTTTAGAATCACGTACCCTGCCGAACATGGTCGAAGCGACACGAAAATTTCAATAGCTTGCGTTCGCGGCGCTCGCTCCCGCCGCGAGCAACCCGACGCATCGGGCTGCCGAGAATACCCGAACCGACACTAATGGATTAGCGTCAAAGCGCGGATCAAAATTATAAATAAGTAAGCAGTCATTAAAATTTATGTACTAATTATAATTTTATCTAACTATTAGTATAGGAAATACATTGGTAATTAAGTTATAGATATGTTGAAATATATGTATATCCAACTAAAATATATTTTGGTAGACTTTATTTATCATATTTCAGATTTAATTTTATATCATCATGATATTATCATGTATATATATTATATATATATATATATATATATATATATATATATATATATACACTTACTACTTATATGACGTATCATATATTTATAACTAAAAATAAATTAAATGTTTTAAAAAAAAAATGGTAATATTGTATTATTTGCAATTACGCTAAATATCATTTAAAATCTTATTAATATGCAGACTGAATTTTTGCTCTAAGTCTTTTCTGACAAGTATTTATATTTAGAACTAAAATAATAATTTTTATTCAAAACTGATAATTGTTGGTCAGCCTGCATTCTGTATCCGTATCCGTTATTTCTTTGAATTTGTACGTAAACGTTGATCTGTGCTACGGTATAAGTTCAGTTCAACAGTGAAGGCATTGAGCTGTTTGACTTACCACAATTGTTAAAATGGACATGACTAGAGAAGATATAATTTTTTTAATTGAAATGTACCAAGAAAAAAACATATTGTGGAATCCTAAAAACCAGCATTATCATAACAAAAAGCTCAAAGACGATGCATGGGAGGAAATAGCAACTATGTTCCAAAAAAGTACGAGCGAAATAAAACAAAAGATGGCGAGTCTTTTGGGGTCCTATAGAAGGGAAAAGAAAAAAGTTAAAGATTCGCTCGGAACCGGCAAAGGCTAGTTTGTACATGAATAAATGACAATATTTCATGATTCTATAACAATATACACTAGTTGTTAGTGGCATTTTCCTAAAGGCAAATTACATAAACTTTTTGGAACTTACACTTCATCAATTTAATCTATAGCAATTGAGATTCACTAAAAAAAACAATTAAGACGATTTGCAATGAATATTCATAACATATGTATTGGCATAAATTATATTAATTTCATTTCATCTAATTAATACGCTACAATTTATTTTAATATAGTACAATTGAACGTAAACTGTAACCAATACCTACCTTCAAAAAACGGAATGTTTGTATAATTCACATAGATCATAAATAATATATTGCAAATTATACAACTTAAGTGAAATATACATTTGAGTTAATAAATTGTATAATTTTAGGTTTAGATGAAGTGTACCATTCAGATTGGTTTGGATACCATTATTTTTCCTTTCTGCATGAACGAGATACTCCG
>NW_020537646.1:159865-198753 GCF_003426905.1 Ctenocephalides felis
TTTTAAAATTTTATTAATTTTATTTTATTTCTCCGACTCTTCTATTATTTTATATATGTTCAGTTCAGAGGTACTTGCGTTCCGCCAACGTATCATAAAGATGAAATGTCGAGAACATTAATGTCATTCACATGATTTGTGCGATTTGATTTTATATCGTTGATGATTGTTGTTTTGGATGTAATTTCTTCTGTCTTGTAATTAAAACGAGAATATTTTGCAGTAAAACTTAAGTCATAAACTTGTACATAAAATGTGTCTTTATAATGATGTCTTAATTTTCATTCGTACTTGATCTCACCTGTTCGAAGCGTACACACATACACAAAATCAAATTCAAATTGTCTAAATATTTCTGTGTTACATATCTAAGATATATGGACAATTGTCATATTATAAAAAATGAATTACTTCCACATCATTATCCATAAATCATGGTATTGACATATGGATAAAAAAGTGTTGTAAGTAATAATTTACTGATCGCTAATCTTATTTGGCTAACATTAGATAGTTTCTTTGAATTTATTCCGGATATTCCAACATGATGAAGTGCCAAACTATTAAATCATCATTATATTTCAATAGAATTATTAGACATCATATTCTATTTAAGGATTATTTTATTGCCATTTGCAATATCCAATAGGTCTTATCTTATTTTATTGCTGTAGATTTTCATACTTCATAGTTATTTTGACAATAAAACCTTATTAATATTGATATAAATTTAATAAAAATAATTTTTTTTTATAAGAAGATTTATAAATATTTTAGTTATGATAATTCAACTTTGGATTACAAGATTTTTCTTATTTAAATCTGGATATAAAATTATTATTAGTACTCGGTTGATAATTATGATATTTTTCATGTATTTTGTATTATTTTATTAATTTATTTTATTTTAAAAATAATAATTACATTAAATTTCGTAAACTCAATTTAATTTACCTTCATCGAATTAAACATAATACTTTTTAACAAAGGATGATAACTATCTTAGTTATATAAAATTCAATTTGCATTTATGACTAACCGCAGATCAAATGGAAAATAGGAGTGAATATTTAAATATATGTATATACAAACTCAAATTGCATTACATTTATTGAAAATAGTTCTAATATTATTAAAATTTAATTTACTTCATATATATTTATTATTCAATAACTCTACTATAATATTTTGCAACTTTTCTTGGCAAATACCATCATCTTGTTCTTATACAAAACTCTATTATAATTCAGAATATCAGGTACTTATATCTATTTTGTGGAAAATATGATAATTGTCCTTTAACAGTTTTAAACCTTATAGATATGATTTTTATAGAATTTTATAAATTATGAATACTCATACAATTATTTAGAACTGTTGAATTTTCTACATATAGACCTAACTCGCTATATCTAGCTATAAAAGAGCAAAAGGATTGCTTATTAAAAAATGTAGAAAATGGACATTAAGCTTAGTATATTGTTTATTTAAAATTAGCATAATAAAAAATTATCCTATTGTATTTCATATAATTATAAAAAAACATAACGATTTAAGTTTCAAGACTTTAAATCTTTTTCACTAACCAGGTTCGTTAGGCGTGGCGGCGCGGTTTTCTTTTTACATGCAATATAAAAATGCTTATATTAAATTATCGACAGTAATATATGAGGTTTGATAACAATTTAAAATTTATGTAACTGGTTTTAATGAGCGAAAATATATATGTGGTGTTGGGTCTTTTTACGATTTTATTACGAAACATGTTCAGTTAGTAACTGCGGTTTATTAAAATGTTATCGGAATCGTTAATAAATTCGTACTTGATGATGGGAAATAAATGAAATAAAATTTATGTGCATTTACCTGAAGGGGTAGTAGAAATTATAAAATCGAAAAATGTTTGATACTGATGATGTTCAATTCATGATTTATACTGTTCGTCTCTGTGTTTGCTCAATATGATTTTAATGAACAGTTTTGCATAAACATGCAATATTCAATTTTTTTATACATGTTATTGAATAACAAAATTATTTATTGCCGTTATAACAATTTAATAGATGACAATTAATCCGCCCACAATCTTCGGCGGCCACCACGCAATGATTTATGACGATTTCAATAAATTTGCATGAAGGCGGATCAAACCAATGACTTGTCATAATAAAGGCAATGAGTAAATAAATGTTACTGGGAAAATAAATTTATTTTAACGCTGTTTGTAAATGATGAATTATTGATCCACAGGAACATATATAATATTTTTTGTATATATTTCTCAAGAGCAATCAGAACCTCAACGTGTTCTATAAGCTTCCTCTGTTGATCATTCTTTAATATAGTATTTTGATTGAAGGCAACTCAGTGGTTAGCCATTCTATTTGTATGTGGATAGTACATTAGATAAATCTCCAAAGGCATTTGCACTTGAGATCATATTCGAGATCTATACCCCTGTAATTTGAAATCATGCTGCCTGATGCCCACCTCGGCGTAGGCGAGGATCGAACCCGGGACTAGTTGGTGCTAACCATGGCTTAGAACATAACAAACTATGTTCGCAAAATAAATTTAGTTAAGCTAAATCATGCCTTTTACAAGACTTCAGCTATATTTCAATTATCGAATAAATTTCAATTATAATTTTATTACACTAACAATGAATAAAAATGAAAAGGAAAGAAATGAAGATTGTTAAACATTGGAATGGAAAACAATAAAGCTGACCACAAAAATAGAAAATATCATGGTTCTATCTAATCACGTGGGGTTTTTAGGGGGAGGGGGGTTTGACAAAAAATTACGATATAATACGTGGAGGAAAGAGGGTTATTGTAAGATATCACGTGTATTTATTTTTTACCTGAATTTTTCAAAAAAAAATCCAAACATTTAAAAAAAATCAAATATTACAATTTTTTCTCGAAACTAAAAATACACGTAATGTTTGGCGGGGGATGGGGTGTCAGTTTCAAATATCATCACGTATCACAAAGGGGGAGGGGGGTATAAAAATCCTTGAAAAATCGATCTCATGATTAATGGAATCGCCCCTTAAACACTACATCTAATAGAAACGATTACTGATTTTATAACATGCTAATATTTAAAATAATTTATATTAGTATAAAATTGTATTCATTTTATTAGCGTTTATAAACTTTAAGACTTTGATCTCTTTTATATCACTTTTCAATCATATTTCATAACATCTTACAATAGTCTTCTAATTAACTTCCCGTAGGGTAAGTTATAGTAATCGCAAAAAAATCGAAAATGAAAATTTTTATATATCTTTACGTTTCAGAGGTTTCTGAACATTTTGGCATACCTTAGAAAAAATGGATGTATGTGTGTGGGGTGTGTGTGTGTGTGTATGTGTGTGTGTGTGTGTGTGTATGTATGTATGTTTTTTTTTTTTTTTTTTTTTTTTTTTTTTTTTTTTTGTATAGCGAAGGAAATGCTTTTATGCATCCCAGACCGGTCTTCTGTCTGGGTATGTCGGACTCGATACCGCCCTGGTATAATACCGACTAAAACCTCCGCTTTGCCCCTGCCTCTGGTCCCCACGGAAACCGCCGCTAGGCATTACTTCGTGGGGGGAGGATCTAGAATGTTACAATTCTTAACTTGTTATAAACAATGTTATAAATCATAAACATTTTACTTATCTTTTAAATGGGCGAAGTCCCATTCGCCCTTTCTCTCTCTATAGAACGCAGGTCCATTAAAACGTCTCTCGCAAATCTGTCTATGGCGTTCCAAGCAGCTTCACTTGTCAGCATCACTTCAACAACATTACCTGGGGTAATTGTGCGTCTCAATGTCTCCTCCACATCATCCCGTAGAGCACCAAATCGCGGGCACACGAAGAACACGTGCTCAGCATCTTCGATTTCGCCCAAACAATATGGGCAATCCGGCGAGCTATCGTGCTTGAATCGGTGTAGGTAGGCTCGAAAACAGCCATGCCCCGATAGCATTTGCGTAGTATAATAGTTTACTTCGCCGTGCTTGCGACTTAGCCAGACTTTGATGTTAGGAATGAGACGATGCGTCCATCTGCCCTTTACAGCGACATCCCACAGTCGCTGCCATCGGTCAATGCTGTTCTGCCGTTCTTCTAATCTTAACTTTTCAGTACACAGTTGTTGATGTCTTCTATGGTAAATTGTCCGTCTTTCCTCTGCTAAGACTAAGAGAGGCACAGTTCCTGAAATGACGCACACTGCTTCCGCCGATATTGTGCGAAATGCGCAAGCAATTCTTATAGCACTGAGACGGTATAAGGGCCCTGCCATTCTCCTCGATTTTTGAGATTTAAGAGCATCACCCCATATGGAGATACCATATGTCAGCACTGAAGTAATAACTGACGATAGTAATATCCTTCTGGTTTGTTTAGGACCTCCAATATTAGGCATCAGTCGAGCAAGTTTCGTCCTAACTATTGACGCCTTAGCACTAACGTGTTCCACCTGTTGATTGAAATTCAAACGAGCATCAAGCATTACGCCAAGGTAACAGATGTGAGGTTTTGACGTGATCTCAAGATTTCCTATCTTTAGCTTGATGGTCTCAATTCTTTTCCTACTAGTGATAAGAACAGCTTCACTTTTTTGTTGTGCTAATTGGAGATTCATTGTTCCCATCCACCGATTAATTTTTCTGAATGTAATATCGAATAGGCTTACGATGTCATCAATTTGTTTGGAGACAACCACTATGGCAACATCGTCTGCATATGCTACTAGTTTCACACATTCTGGAAACTCTAGTCTCAAAAGGCCATCATACATAATATTCCACAGCAAAGGGCCTAGAACAGAGCCCTGCGGCACACCTCCTGTTATATTATATTCTTCTGTACCATCGCGTGAATGGTACATTAGAATTCTGTCTGTAAAGTAGCTTGCGACTATATTGCATAGGTATGCTGGCACGTTCTTGTCACGGAGTGCATTCATAATGCAATCCCAGTTTGCAGAATTAAAAGCATTTTTTATATCCAATGTAGCTACAAGGCAGTACTTTTTGGAACCCCCTTCCATCTGGTTCCAGCAATTGCCTCCTTGGCGGTATTAACTACCAAGTTTATAGCATCGATAGTTGATCGCCCTTTGCGAAAACCATACTGATTGTCTGCTAGGATTGGATCAACTACTGCATCTATTCTTTGGTGAATTATTCTTTCAAAAATTTTACCCGCTGTATCCAGCATGCATATTGGACGATAGGATGATGGTTCATCTGGTGGTTTTTTTCCTTTGGGAATAAGCACTAGTCTTTGCTGTTTCCATTTTCGTGGAAAAACCCCTTCTTTCAGGCATGTATTATATGCATTAAGAAACATTGTCGGAGATGTCATAATTGATGTTTTCAAGGCAATATTAGGAATTCCATCTAATCCCGGTGCCTTGCTATTACCAACGCGATGACAAGCTTCCATCAGTTCTTGCAGTGTTATAAGTGGAATATTATTCTGTTCTACATGTGTTACCTGGTAGTTCAAATTAGGTTGTCGTGGAAACAAAGTAGTTACTATTTTATTCAATAGTCGTGGGCAAGTTGGTGAAGGTATTGGCTGGCTTTTGAGGCGAGACATTACAGTCTTATAAGGTCTTCCCCATGGATTTTCCTCGACTGTATGTATGTATGTGTGTGTATGTATGTGCGGATACAAATTTTCGTCGACGATTTCGGGAACACGGGTCAACCGATTTGAATAATTCAAAAAACATTCGATTCGTATTGATAAGGAGACGTGCTGATTAGTTTTTGGCGAAGGCAGGTCTAGCCGTTCCAAAGATACGGGGCAAAAAGTGCCGAAAACGGTAACTCAGTTTTTGAGAGAACGGAGCGTCCGATTTGAATAATTCAAAAAACATTTCACTTGTATTGACAAGGTTAAGAATCGATAAAATTTTCATGAAGGTAGCTCTAGCGGTTTCGGAGATATGGAGGAAAAAGTAAAAAAATAAGCCATTTGGCGGTCAAAAATGATCATTAGACATATGCTCATCAAATGATCAGATATTTTATAGAGATTTTAACAATAAGTATACATTTTGTTAACATTCCTATGGGTTCCGTACCAATGCTTATGCGTTAGACAGCGACGCGGCGCTTACGCGCTTTATATTTTGCCCCTATGCAGTTAAAGCAGTACGATTGCTTTGAAAAGAAAGTTCAGATCTTCCACAATATGTCAAAATAAAAAAAAAAATTTTTTCAAAAAAAAAACAAAAAAAAAATTAAAAAAAAATTTTTTTTAAAAAAAATTTTTTTTCAAAAAAAAAGTAATGTTTTGTCCAATTTATAGTTTCTTAAAAATCGTATTTTTTCGAAGTAATTTTTTTTAAAAAATGTCAATCGTTTTTAAAAAAATAATAATTTTTGGTACGGGAAGTTCCAGCAATTTGCCTTAAGGCACGATGCCTTAATTGCCTTAAGACAGAATTCCACTTACAGCTAGTTTAATTAGTAAAGCAACTAAAAATGCTACCAAAACTTGTGAGTGAATTTCTGTGAGGCTTATCTGTTTTCGAATTATTAAACTTATTGCTTTTATAACCTAAATTTGTATAATTTAATATAAGTTTGTTTCTATTTTTTAAAACATTTGTTCGATTCGATTTGTATTCCGTTGTTGGTAAAAAAAATTGGTTTGTAGGATGAAACACATTTGGTTCGAGAAACTGTACAATTTTAAATAAATTTATATTTTATCTGTTGAATAATTTAATAATTACAAAACTTAAATATGAATGATACTGTACTTGATACAAGTGAAAGATCAAATTTTCAATCAAATTCATCCACAATCTTTAAATTAAAATCTTTTTATTACATCTTTTTGCAATATAATTATAAGTAATTAATTTAAACGAAAAGTTTCAATTTAGTTTTTGGCAGGTAGTTCTGCTGATTAAATGCGTGATAATTTCATATAAGTATGCTTGCGATATGTTCGAGAGATAATCGGTGGTTTTTCATTTTATTAACTCGTTTTATAAGTTCTGAGGTTAAGATTCTGCTTCAGAATAGCAAAAACAGGCGAATGATAAAATATTGTATTTCCAAGTAAATCCAGTATATTGTATTTAATGCTCTATGCATACATAAATAAATGCATAAATATACAAAAGCAAGCAAAGATCTTTTTCAAATAATTGATCTCCATTAAAACCAAATTAAGTGCTGTAACCAATTCATTTAGAGAAAAAAATAAATTTGAAATAAATATTTGATATTATTAATTATTAAATCTTATTGATTTTAAATTATTTTTTATTCAGTGCCGGTGACCCAGGTTCAAGGAGTATTCGGGCGAAAGGTTGCTCTTCCTTGTGATGTGACACCACCAGTTGAAGGCGATGTTGTCCTCATGGTGTTATGGTTTCTGGAACCAAGTCAGCAGCCTCTTTATAGGTATGATTGATTAATTTTATTCAATCGAAATGGCATGTAAATATTTTTCGATAATTTTTATTAATATTTAGGTATCCTGATCATTTTTTAATTATTTCATGATTATATCAGTTTCATTCTGGGTACTAAATTTAGAATCAACTATGTCTTTTACATACAAATTCACATTGGTTTCAGTTGGTATTATTATTAAACTCAACATACCTTTAATGAGTACCAAAATTAATATTTAAAACTAGTTGGGCGCATGGCAAAAGCAGTTGTTGTCGATTTTAATTTAGCATTACATTTATGTATTTTGAAACTAAATTCTATAAAGGTTAAGAGTTAAGTATGTTAAAAAAAATTATCGATTATAATCAAGTGTATCAAATATATAATTCAATTTCAATTCTAATCTATTCGTATTGTATTGATTCTATTTTACCTACTTATATTTGTACCTAATTATATTTCCAAATAGTTTCTACAGACAACTATCAATTAAATTAGTATAATTATATTTATTTACCCAAGCGATATTAATTTCAAATCAATAATACTTTACAATGATATCTCTACAAAAAATTATTAATACATCCGCAATTAGGATATCGAATACTAGTATTAGTCATACACGATTAGTCACACAATCAAGTGATTATTTTTTCTATTTCCACTTAATAATTATTCATCATAAATACTGTAAGGATTGTAAAAAATACTTTGGATACAGGTGTCTCTTCTTATGATGTAATGTAATAAATGTTACTAGGATTTAAATACTATGGGAATATTAAGTAATTGTAAAGCATTAATCAAAACTAACGTTGACAATTAATGAGCATATTAATGCATGTAGAAACGTGCTAATTATTATCAAGCTAAGAATATATTTATCATGTTAAGAATATATTCAATATATTTTGCAAACTTTACAACTGGTATTTTAAGATTGGAATATATCTATGTATTTTTTCATTTGAATATGAAATGATATTAAATATGCATGCAATAATGAAAGATGCGTTTTTTTTAATTCAAGGCGTGTGAGAAACAAGTTTTGATCTAATTTGCAAAAACTTTTACATATTTTATATTATATTTATAAGTAGAATAATTATGTATCATTATTATAATTGCAACTGCGTAAGAAAATATTTGTATTATATTATTTCGAGTTATTTATTATAATGTATCATTACCCTATATTTATAAGAAAAGCATTCTAAATGTTATATGCTACAATATGTTAGTACTAATAATAAGATGTAGCAATAGCAATTTAAAAAAATCTTAAAATCAAATAATTATATAGAAAATATTAAATCAAATTATTGAACACATTTTTAAATCTTCCTTTACAAGAAATAGTTATAATGGTATAAATACATTCATTAAAAATAATATATGTTCGCAATTATCGTATTAACCTCTCGACCTTTTAAAAAAAAACTTGCCTTAGGAGATTTAAAAGCAATTCTCGATCACTTTAACACATTTAAATTATTCCAACCAGAAAGATTGATGATATATTAATAAGTTTCTAACAGATCGTGTTACATGTAATAAGATTAAGAATTTTTGCTCTTTATTCATCGGATGTCAGTTTTTAACGACTTGCGTAAACTAATGAACAATCATAATTATAAATTTTGGATAAGATGTTTCACGGCCGAATATTCATAATTACTAGAGACGATATAATTCATAGGCTTACGCAATTTAATGTACTTCAACGACTTGTTTTAATTATACTGTGAAATGTTAAATAAGCGAATAAAAAGTATGTTTTTGATAAATGATGATGAAGCAGACATTAAGATAAAACTTGGCTTTTTGC
Organism: Ctenocephalides felis; assembly: GCF_003426905.1. Lineage (NCBI taxonomy): Eukaryota > Metazoa > Arthropoda > Insecta > Siphonaptera > Pulicidae > Ctenocephalides > Ctenocephalides felis. The sequence goes on from NW_020537646.1 coordinate 169,122, forward strand.
ATGATTTTTATATTCATGTTAGGTTGATTTTTATAATATATTAGGTTGTCAAATATCTCCCTTCCGCTTTTTTGCTCTTGGTTTATAATACAAAAGGGCGGAAGGGAGATATTTGACAACCTTATATTTTTAATTGTAAATACTAGTTGTACTATAAAATATCATATTTTTGAATTTATTGAAATAAGTTTGATGAATGTGATCTTATTTTTAACTTCCCGTAGGGCAAGTAGTCGCAAAAAAATCTAAAATGAAAATTTTTATATACGAGGTGTGTTCAAAAAGTACCCAGAATTACTAATAATTAAATTTCGCGGGTCTGGAGTGTCTGATTGTCAAAATTGTGTTGGTATACATGCCCCTAAAGTATGATGAAATTTTCAGCTATATTCACTGTTTACTTTGTCTGTGGTAGTCGCTAAGGTTCGACGTGTTTTTCTGAGCTCGGCGATTTTTACAATGGAAGAATTGAAAAGTCAAAGAATTTGTATTAAATTTTGCGTAAAAAATGAAATAAAGTGTTGCAAAGTGCAAAAATTCACCAGATATGGCTCCGTGTGACTTTTTCCTATTCCCAAAGTTGAAGAGACCCATGAAAGGACGGCGGTTTTCCTCGATTGAAGAAAATCGCTGAGAGTGCTCAAGGACATATCAAAAAGTGAATATCAAGGGTGCTTCGAAAATTGAAAAAAACGCTGGCATAAGTGTATTATATCTGGGGGGGACTACTTTGAAGGGGACCACATTAATGTAGACGAATAAATAAATATTTTTTTGAAAAAACGAAAATTCCGGGTACTTTTTGAACAGACCTCGTATCTTTACGTTTTAAAACCTTCTGAACATTTTGGCATAAATAAATTAAAGCAAGATAAATTAAAATCAAATCAAATTCAACATTACTACATTTGTCTTCTCTATTCCTTTATCCCAGCCTGGATGCTCGTCGTGTACGCCTGGACGCAGGCCGACGTTGGGCTTCTCCTGACCTGATGGAAGGCAGAGCGTTCTTTCGCACCGCGTCCAAGCCGGCTGCACTGCTCCTGGACGGGGCAAGAGTCCGGGACGAGGCGATGTACCGGTGTCGGGTAGATTTTCGCGATTCGCCCACCAGGCATTCTCTCGTCAATCTCACAGTTGTCGGTGAGTGCAATTTAATGAAAGTTATGTAAGATTGCTGTAAATAGATTGAAGATATATGTATAATTGTGTTGGAAATGTTAGCTACTTTGTAGAAACAGAAATTAATTGGATACAGTTATGTTTTGAATGAATGTAGGCAGCGTAATGATTGAGCGGAAGATATCCCAATAATACAAAAATATGTTAATATTTTTTTTCAAAAATCCATACATTTCAGTAATTCCAGTATGTGACTTGAAAAAATATTTTTAAATTCTCAAGTTTTTTTGTGCAATAATAATATTTAAGTTTCAAAACATTTTACTTATTCATTTTTAGTCCAATCGTTTGGTGCAAAAAGGGCTGTTGCCGGTACAGTACTCCGGGAATTCTGAAAATCGGTAATCTTATAGGTTTCGAGGTGCTCTTTACAAAAATCAACTTTGCCACCTCAAATTTGACCCGCAAGTTGCCGCCATATTGGAAAAATGGCGTCAAAAAACAGCTTTTTTAAAATATCGCCTTTCTGGCTCATTCCACGATAAAAGTATCTATGTACGAATTAAACTAGATAAAATTTCCTACAATTCTTTAGAAACCCGTTTTTTTTTGTAAAATTGATAGTTTGAGAGTACGGCCGCCTCAAAGTCTTTGCTGTTCTCGACGTAGTATCACAAATCTCTCCATATATGACAGCACTTGACCACATTCTCTCTAATATATAAATATTCTCAATGTTAAATTAAGCGAATAAGATCTAGAAATAAAATAATTCAAATGTTTTTCTGTTTTTTGATGATTTTTTAATTCTTCAAAAGCAAAGTAGCTATATACAAAATTAAACTAGAGAAAAATTTCTATAATTTATTCAATATCTTTTATTTTGTTAAACCAACATACTGAATATAAAAAAAATCTTTTAGGGTTGTTAAACTAAAAAGTTACACTGTGAAAATTTTCTCTTTGATTTGAGGATTTCATCGGATTTATTTATTGAGCAAGTCTGTCTATTGCCAAGAAACAGAAAAATATTGCGTTTATTTTTAAACATAATACTCGTACTTTATGTTGGATTTTTTTATTCAATCTTTCATTATTTATCGTAAGGGTCGATTTGCACTCATCCTTACTATCTCGTCGTGTATCTGATTGGTGTTTTAAAAATCTAAATTAATTTTTTAACGTTTTTTAAAGTTGTTGTCCAAAGATTAGTATAAAAAAATCAACTATAATAGAAGTATAAAAAAATCTTGAATGCTAGTAAAAAAAAATAAATATATTTGGATTTACCTTAGCACAGTGTATATGCAGTAGACTTTAGTTAATGATTTCATTGAAAAGTGATAATCATTATAAATATTATAGTCTTATGATAATGAAACAAATTATTCATTTGGAATTCTTGCAATGCAAATGTATAGGTTCCATGATAGCCATATAGACCTTGTAGTTCATTTTCAAAATTTCTACTTTTTGTGACTATTTTTTCAGCATTAGTTTTTTATATGTCTAAATATATACTTCACAAAAACAACTATTAATTAGATTTATTCTCCACACTCAATTCATTGAAATCGTGCGTTAAACAAAAAAATACCACCTACAATCAAGTCGATGCGTGACATTGCATAGATAATAAAATATTTTTTCATTTATTTTGTTTAAGTACTATTTTTTACTAATCTTTATTTTTTTCAAATACTGCATTTCATCGGCGGATATTGAAGATAATGCGTTACTTCACGCTTAAGCACACCTCATTTGTAATGTTCATGATGTTTTTATATTCAATTCGATCTATAATCAATTCCTTCTGCCGAACGCAATTACTTGTAAAACAATTCGGTGAGGCGGATAAACGACCAGTCATCCTGCGTTACAGAATTGAAATTCCTTTAATAGAAATATCCACAGTCACAATTTCCATTGTCTTTATTCTACGATGGAAATTGGTTGATTGAGATGTATTAAATTCATTGCTGTATATAAGTGACATATAATTCTTTAAATTTTTAAATGGAATAAATGTTGACGTTGCGATGTGTTAATGGAGACTTACCGTAACCGGTTTGATAGAAAATGCTCTGAAATAGAAATAATTAACATGTTTATCTATGTTACGACATGTAATGGATGTCTTCTAATTTATTGATACGTGTGTGTTTCTTAATTTTTCCATCCAAATTTTATAATTATTCTATATATAGTAGATCTATATGTATAGTACCTTAGTGATGATCAATATTGAAACGATTCATCTCAAACATAGGCAAAGAATATAGCAATGCGCATAAATTTTTAATGGATATTTTTAATTATATTCAATGTATTAGGTTGTCAAATATCTCCCTTCCGCTTTTTTGCTCTTGGTATATAATACAAAAAGGCGGATGGGAGATATTTGACAACCTATTATTGTACTATTTGTATGAAATTCATTGCTATTTTCTATATACTTTGTTATTTTGGTATATTTTTGCAGTACCCCCAGGAAGACCTCGTATTTATGATGGGCGAAATAATAATCGCAGTAGCGTCGTGGCTCCTTATGTTGAAGGCAGTGACGTAGTTCTTATTTGCGAAGTTGATGGCGGTAAGTTATTTCAAATTACATAATAATTTATTTATTATATAGAATACTGGAGTTTTAAACTACACCATTAAATACTAGTGATAATTTTGTATATCTATAAAAAATAATGTCCCACATGAAGAATAATTTCTCACATTTTTTAAAATGATGCTTTTAGTATTGCCTCATAAGATTGCTATAGACAATCATAAATTTATTTTATCGCTCAAATATCAAAATTTACCTAATGGTCGCATATGATTAATGAATAAAATAAATGTTTATTTTGATAAGTTTTTACTCAACAAATTATGCTTATGATAACAAATATTTTTATGAACAAAACAACTGTTACATTATAGATTCCCACAGTCAATTATCATATAACAAATCTTTTAGATACAAACCATCATTAGGTCATATCTATTTGTTCTTTCGCTCCCACGTTGACTGACCATTATAATTTACATGGCTTTCTGGAACTTTGCCATATATGACTTGTTTTTATCAATGGACATTTATCTTGATCAAAAATTACAAAATTAATTTGAAACCACTTATGAATGTCTTCAATAAGCACCAAGGGGATAACTATTAATTATATCAATATCCTTGTAAGTTCTTAATTATTAATTACTTTTTCTAAACCGAATTCTGCTCAGCCAGGTCGTCCGACGCCCCGCTTGTCTTGGTTTATGGAATCCACACTTCTGGACGAATCCTGGTTACCCAGGCCGGCGGCCGTTGGTGGAGGATCAATCAACCGTCTGCTGCTGCCTGGTGTGGGCAGACAGCAGCAACACGCCAGGCTGGTGTGCCAAGCGGCCAATACGGATCTTGTGCAGGCTGCTACGACGGCAATCGTATTGGATATACAGTGTAAATATAATAAAATTATTTTTATTAAAATTATATCAATTATTGAAAGTAGGTTACTAAAAGAAATGTCTTGTAAAATGTTAAATTACTATTAAATCGAATTGAAGCGATTTATTTCATTTGATTGTCATAGTCGAATACTATCATGAAATGAATTGCATAGAGATTTGTTATTTTTTGAAAATACTTTTGCGATATACATATACAAAATGGCAAATTAATTTTGTAGATAAATAACGCCGTAATCAATAGCATCAGGTTTATTACAGTTTATTAACTTCCCGTAGGGCAAGTTATAGTAATCGCAAAAAAATCGAAAATGAAAATTTTATATATCTTTACGTTTCAAAGGTTTCTGAACATTTTGGCATACCTTAGAAAAAATGTATGTATGTGTGTGTGTGTGTGTGTGTGTATGTATGTATGTGTGTGTATGTATGTGCGGATACAATTTTCGTCGACGATTTCGGAAACACGGATCAACCGATTTGAATAATTCAAAAAACATTCGATTTGTATTGATAAGGAGACGTGCTGATTAGTTTTTGGCGAAGGCAGGTCTAGCCGTTCCGAAGATACGGGGCAAAAAGTGGCCAAAAACGGTAACTCAGTTTTTAAGAGAACGGAGCGTCCGATTTAAATAATTCAAAAAACATTTCACTTGTATTGACAATGAAGAATCGATAAAATTTTCATATAGGTAGGTCTAGCGGTTTCGGAGATATGGAGGAAAAAAGTAAAAAAATTAGCCATTTGGCGGTCAAAAATGATCATTAAACATATGCACATCAAATGATCAGATATTTTATAGAGATTTTAACAAGAATACATTTTGTTAACATTCCTATGGGTTCCGTACCAATGCTTATGCGTTAGACAGCGACGCGGCGCTTACGCGCTTTATATTTTGTCCCTAGCCGTTAATCAGTACGATGCTTTGAAAAAAGTTCAGATCTTCCCCCAATATGTCAAAATAAAGAAAAAAAATTTTTTTTTCAAAAAAAAAAAATGAAAAAAAAATATTTTTTTTAAAAAAAATTTTTTTTTTCAAAAAGTAATTTTTTGTCCATATATATAGTTTCTCAAAAATATTATTTTTTCAAGGTACATTTTTTCAAAAATGTTAATCGTTTTTAAAAAATTAATAATTTTTGGTACGGGAAGTTCCAGCAATTTGCCTTAAGGCACGATGCCTTAATTGCCTTAACACAGAATTCCACTTACAGCTAGTTAATACAATTTCTGGCATTTACGCTTTGTACTTTTTTCCATTTTTATTATATCTGCATAGACAAATATTTCATATTTGATTTTCTGAGTGAATCTAGTGAACATTACGATGTAAAAATATGTAAAATATTTAATTGAATATCATATGTAATGCATTACTTAAAGTGTTGATTATAATTATAATTAACAAACATTTCAAGTATGAAATATTTAAAATAATATTTTTTGTTTTAGTATAATTTTATGAATATGCAATTAGAATACAATAATTCTATCACGATATGGTTTGATTTCAAAAATTATTTAATTAAATTGAAACACTATGAAAAATATTAATAACAGTATTCAACTCAATGAACTTTACTTCTAATCCGAATGATTTTTAACTTCTCGAAGGAGAGGTTTATGTTTTCATCAAAAATCCGATCGCTACTTTTATGTTTTCTCGACGTTTCAAGCCATTCTGAATCGAATGATACCAATTTGGAAAAAGTATGTGTATGTGTGTGTGTGTGAACAGATTTTTTACTTTTATTACGCAATCGAATAGAATTTAAAATTTCATAACAATATATTATCTTCAAAAAATTTAAGAAACTCATTATATTTTCAGTACGTCCGATTTCAGTGCACATTTTAAATAAGAAACAAGATTGTCTGCTGGGCGTAACTGGAACATAGAATGCGAAGCCACTGGTTCGAATCCACCAGCAATTATCTCATGGTGGAAGATCAGGAAAGGAATTAATTGGTGAACAGGTAAAAGAAAAACTAAATTTTTAACATTTATTTTCTCTACTACATGATATTTGCAATCAACTTTTTCTAAATTTGCTTTCAGAATGAATACGACACATTAGGAATTCTGCACTTCGTTCCAACCATGGAAGACGATGGAAATATTTAACATGTCGTGCAAATAATCCTGCTGTACCAGATAGTACACTGGAAGATAATGGCTTCTAATGTGTTATGTAAGTATTTGTAAAATTGATATTTAATATTTCTTCCCCATATTTTCTTTATTGATCGATATTAATTTTACTCACGATCACGATCATCCTCTGTTCTTAAATAAATTTGTGGTAAACAGCAATATTATATATTTTATGGTCTACATTTGATATAAAAAATCTTAAAACAATACATTATTAATTTTGCTTTTTATCTTCGATTTTTTTTGCTTTGGTTGAAACATAACACTTTATTTTATGTGATTTGAATAATCATTTCCAATACTCTATAATGATGCATTTAAGATTAATCAATTAGACCAGTCGTGACTTCAGGTCATATATTTTTACTAGTAGTGATTTATAACACATAACATATTTTTATCTGCATTTTATTATTCGATTCTTCCAATTCCTCTCATTTATTTTAATGTCATCAATATCGGAGATGCTAAAAAATTTAACGTAAGTGATAAATCTAACATCAGCGTATATAAAATAAAATGTTAGTGGAATTCCAGGCCACTAGCAGTAAAAATGTATAAAAGAAAATTTTATGGTATTGGAATTAGTCATTTACAATATGATAATTTGCATAGAACGGTTGTAAAAGAGCTATCAATATATAACATATAGTTTTAAAAACTGTGAATTATTTTTAGAATGAAGTTCTGCTAAAATTTGAAAACAAATCGATATTAGAAGATTTTATTTAATAAATATATTTATAAGATTTTTCGTACTGGATCTTAGTGTATAATGTCGGGTTTTCCACATTGATATTATTGGATAATATACTTCAACACTTTTATGTCTATTATATATAGAATATATTATTAATATTACAAATATAATCTGGAGGATTGTGTGTTCTGAACTTTAGTATGCATTTTTCTATATTACTATGATTGGATAATTATTTACCTGGCTCCTGTGGAAAATAGGATGTTGCATATTAATGCATCATAAAAATTTAAAAATGATTTAAAATTTTGTTTGAACTATTATTAACAGCACAGTTTTTGAGACCATTTTTTCGGTTGCTTCTTTTATTTTGCACTTTTGGATACAATTATCACCTTTATCATGGAATATCTTCTCCTCTGTCAATTTGTCCACTAATTCCATCTGGAATTTGACATCGATCCTCCTGTAGACGACTGCCCATTAAGATTTGAGTCAAGGTTGTCAAAAATATTTTACAATATTAATTATAAATTCGGTGTGAAACAACATGTCGGGTCATCTGCAAAACGAAATACGGACGCGCAACTCTTTTATTGCTAATTTATTCACGGCATTTCACAAATAAATAGAGAAGGAAATTAAAATATGTAAGCGAATAATTGAGGTAAAATTATGTACATGTTGTGAAATGGCTTTATTTGATAATGTAAATTAAAAAGTAGGCTTAAAGCGTGGGCTAGCGCTATTTTTAATTAACAAAGTGCATTTTATAAATAAACTAGCAAACCCGACGAAATCCGTTTCGCCACCAGATGGTTTCGTGAGAAGATGAATAATTTTTTTGTTTGTTTTATTTTGAAAAGGAAAAATTTGATCAGAAGAAGACCCGACTTAAAATTTTTTTTAATTTGAAAATTTGCTATTTGCAAATACTACGATTGATTTTTACATAAAGATACAGACCTATTCTGAATATCATTAACTATCATAATATAATATTGTTAGCATATATATATTTTGTTTCAATTAGCTTATATAGAGAAAAGCTTTAAAAACATCTGATCAAGTTAGGAAGACCCGACTTATTTTTATATATATAGAAGAAAAATCTATTTGCAATTATTTAAAACAATTGTTGATTATTTTTTATACTCGAATTTTTAATTACGGTGCGTGAAGTTCCAGCAATTTGCATTAGGGCACGATGTCATGCACCGCTAATTTTCTTAGCTATAAACCTTGCGGAGCCCGAGACCTTTCCAAAGAATGCAAAATTGTCGAAATCGGTTCGTGCGTTCTGAAGTTATTTTGTCAGGAAGAAAACCCGACTTATTTTATATATATAGAAGATTATTACTAATTAAATTTCTATACGCTCGGCAACGTGCCGATATAATCCATTACAAGAGCCTGTTTTCATGTTCTGGTTAAAAACGCTATTAGGCCAAACTAGTTTTGGGTTAGAACCCAATCTTGACCGGCTCGATTTTAAGCAGTATTTTATTTAATTTTTCTTTGGTCTTACTGATCTTAAATATAAATCCAAGTGAAAATTGCCATTTGTCTGCATACAAAACAAGCGTATGTCATACATATAGCGATTATAAGTATGGTTGACCCCGGGTTGCCCTCTCGAGAAAAATACTAGATTAAAATGTTCTACAACCAAACATAACTCATTTGGTACTAACATATTTTTTGGTTCTTGCTATGACAGATACATTAATAATTCTCCTAATTAAAAATTTGATCAAGATCGATCCAAGTGATAATATTCCAATAGAAACAACTTACTGCTTTTACGAATGCCGATATTAGTATAAAAAACACATTACGTGATATGTTAACTAATTAATAAACATACTCTACGCATTTAATCTTCACGATAAACTTGTAATAAATGTCAGTCTATGTATTAATGACATAATTAACTATTTATTTCATATTTCATTCTAGGTAGATTGTATCAAATGAATTTAACCTATTTAGTAGTAAAACTAGAAGTGATTAATACTAATATTTTTTTTATTATTTTAACGTTATTAAAATATGAATATCAATTTATAATTATCCACTAATTAGATACTAACTTTGCAATTTTGTACAAAATATTTAAAAATCTATAAACGTAATAATGTCCCTATGTATTATATTATATTTGGACGTGAAATTTTACAAAGTCATAAAATTGGAGAATTCTGAACTTTTATTAGAATAAATTTAAAAATTATTTAAAACGCGGTTATGTAGATTTTATTTCGTCCTACATGACTATTATACCCTGCATTTTTTATAATTGATTTCAATTCTTGAATATATTGAGATAAATAAATTTGATTCTGATCTGATAAAATGATAGTATTTTCGCAAAGACTCAATCAAGAATTCGTATTACGAGAGTTGCAATTAATTTATATAAAAACGATTCAATATGTAAATTTGTAGTATACGTGTTTTGACCAAAGAAATCATGTTAATCAGGTCATGTTGTTGTTAATCAGGTTAATTGGAGATTGAATTTGTTAACACCAATGAACGAAAAAGTAGTTAATATTTTTTTGCTAAATTTGCAAAATCTATAAATGATTAAATATTTATCTCTGCATATTATGCACTAATCATGAAAGTTTTACTCACTTATCGTGTATTAAATTTTTAAGATTGTAGATAAAACAATTTGCAGTAAAATTATTTATGATGCTACATAAATTATTTGTCGTTTTTTTAATTTATTTAGATGTGTACTATCAGTAACAACTATGTCATTTAAAAAATGGAAGTAGACTTTTATCATTCTGGATAATCATTTTTCATCCAATATATTACCATATATGAAGCTATTATCTAAATATCTAAGCAAATTTGAACATAATTATACCGTTTATCACAATATCATTTATAAATATAGAATAAATTTGAATAATATATGCAAAATTTTATATGACGTACAAATGTCTTTTGTAATCTATGGATTCATCTAAAATAATTTATTAACAAATTATTCAGATTATACGTACCTTTACGTATTTTATTTTAGATTTGTGATGCTTAACAAGACTAAAAAACTTTTGAGTGACTATTTAATATTTGAACTTTCAACATTTTCAACATTTTAAGCATTTAATTGTACTTATTGTTTGTTTTGTGCTTATGTTAATTAGTTATTTTTTCACATATAGGTATACCACATTTGTAAATATTATGATGCGTTTTGTTTATTGTATGAAACTACTGTTTGTTTATTTTTGAACCATAATTAATAAAGTTCACATCTTTCGGCACTTGTTTGTTAATGAAATACCTCTCAATATATACTGTATAAACAATAAAGCAACCTTAACATTCGTAAATAAAAAAATAACCATCAGTAATGTAAGTTAGGTTTAGTTAAATATTTTAAGCATATAAAATTGATTGAAACATTTATATAATATATTTTATATTTATAATATAATATTTTATAATCTAAGAATAAAAAAACTTGGATTTTATATTACCTTAGATGCTCCGGTGGTTACATTAAAAATTTTGGGAGCGCCTATCTCTGGAGAATATGCAGAAGGACAAGAAGCAGTTCTACAATGTGGTGTCAAAGCTAATCCCAGCGTTTGGAAAATAACTTGGCTTCACAATGTAAGAAAATAAGTTCCATTTAACTTAAAACTCATTGATATACTTATTATCTATTTCATATAGAGTAAAGAAATCCAATCCAATGACAAAAGTATAGTTATGGAAGGTAATGACCTGATATTGAGCAATATTAGTAGTGCATCGTCGGGGCAATACGATGCACTGCTCACAATTCTGAGGGACAAACACAAAGCAAGTCAGTTGCTATAATTGTGCGATGTAAGCATTAAATACATTTTTACTGTTTATAATAATAATTATATTCTAATTAATAATCGTTTAAACTACTTGAAATTTTATTATATTTTGTTTTTGCTTTTAGATTCTCCTATTTGCAAATCCACCTCTGTCCATAAAATAGCAGCGCCTGAAAATATTCCCGTTTCTTTAAAATGTTCCGTCGAAGCCCATCCAAGTCGAATATTACTTTTCGTTGGACTTTTGCAGATATGGGTGAAGTTCCTGGCCGATTTATAATTCTTCTGGTAACACTGAATAACGCCTTATTATATAAACCATATTAAATACAGAAATCTATTGCGTAACATGCATATATCTTGTTTCTTGTTACATAGAAAATTCTGAACATATTACTATTCGACTCTACTATCAGTATTTTAACTGATGTTCTATTAAATAAATTTAGGATCTACTAGTATATTGACATATAAACCCGTCGCAGATTTAGGATACGGACAATTTGCTTGCAAGGCTCATAATGAGGCAGGAGAAACAAGAAACAAAAAGGCCTTGTGTGTATCAAGTTATACCTCCAGGTTAGGAATATTACTAACTAATTATATTCATTCAATTAACAACTAATTCATATGAGATGTGATTATATAAATAAACTTTTTATATGCTAAAGGTATGGGCGCTTTGCCATACAGAATCGGCACCACTTTCACATATTTTCAATGATATTTCGGCCATAAGGTGAGATACAAATTTGAAAATTGTATAATCGGCTTTTTCAAAAGACCTTTAAAATGGCGTATTTATTATTTTAATACCAGGATGTGGGCCAATTCTATGACAATGGCCCATACCCTTTTAGTATTCATCAAATACTTCTGACAGAGAATAATCCACTTAATACATTATTTAGATTAAAAATATGGCATAGTTTGTGAACCAAACCTATTACTATATAGATTATAAAGAAGAGGCATTTATATATATTTGATATGATTATTTATTCTTGAGCAATATTTTTATGATTCATTTCTAAGAGTAACAAAATAATTTAGTAACAATGTAGGAATTTTAATATAATTTAAATTGAATATTTTATTATAATCTAAGGTCCACCTGGTCCGCCCTTAAACTGTACACTTGAAGCCGATGGCGAAATTGTGCAATGCAAAGCTGGTTTCGATGGCGGTTTAGAGCAGCGATTTTTAGCTCAGGTTGTTCTGGCCTTAGATTCATTTACGACTTTAGTAAATTCTTCTGCTAATTTAGAACCTGTATTTCGAATACCAGGACTTATGACTAACTCATTTGCTGCTGACAATGAAGCCATGGAGGTAAAAAAATTATCGTTAATTACACAATTTGAATTTTTAAAATTTAAATTAGGTATTTTCTTGTATTAATGAAATAGTCTAATTTATTGTGTACTATGTAAATTTCAGGTACAAGTAATTGTTTTAGCAGAAAACGATCTTGGAAGAAGTAGCCCTGTGACTCTAAAAAATTTAATATACAGTGAAAGGCCCATTAGAAAAGGTAATAAGTAAATCAATTTTCTTGTCATTTGTGCTATTAGATATTTATTTTACACATTTACTGCCACCATCGAAGTTATTATTAACTTCTTCAAAATACCATTAAAATAAAATATTATTTCTTATAATTTTATTTTAGGTGCATATGTTATATACTCACCTATATTAATATATATTTTAATGATTTTTAAGTTTTATATTCAAGTCCTTTATGTTTTAGGTGGATTTGCGAGCTTTACATCAATTCCTATAGATCCTTTATTATTCGCATTATTAATTACTGGATCTGTAGTCATAATTTTGTGCTGCGGAATTTGCTATTTGCTTCGACGTCGTTGTTGTCGTGTTTCGCCTGATAAACCGACTGCTAATGGAAAACGACAAAAATCAAGAATACAGGTAATAACCAATATTCAAAACTTGAAGACTCCGGATACAATTAATAAGTACCTATATCTTGCATGCAAAGATTATGAAGCTAATTAATATTAATTTGCTAATTAAATATTTCATCAATATTTAGGATAATTCTGATTCATCCGTCTATGATGAAGGCATAGATGACCCTGATCCTGATCTTATACCAAATAAAGAAGGTTAGTCTCAATTTTTTTTTATTATAAATGTAAACTTATTTTGTATTTATTGATTTTTTCTGTTAGATTATAACAATTCAGTATTATTATCTAACTCATCGAGTCATATTTCGATTGTAAAAAAGCTCCATTAGATATAGTTGTGGAAATTTATCTAATTATGGAAATTCGATGCATGACAGACAATCAGGTAAACCAATAAAAACTTCTGTATATATCTATTACAAAGAATTATAAATTATTCATAATTAATTTTTCATAAATTTACCTCGCGTCGATAAGCTGCTGAAATTAATACTAACACCAACAAACATCATAAATTAAAACTTTAATAGGATATCTTAAATCATACCAAATAATAAAATTATGAAGCAATCAAATCGATTCTAATTTTTAGACTGGGAGCCTAGGGCGAGTCATTAAAGAAGCGATTCCATATTTTCCAGAAAATCAACGTGTTAGTACGTTACCTAGAAGGCAAATCGTTACATCCTCCCCTGCCATAAGGGAAAGTTGTATATAATTTATTAAATAATTGTAGTTTTAAATCTTGATCTTAGTATTTTTATATTGTTTATCGTAATCTTATAGAATAACTACTCTTTAACCATATTTATCAGAATGATAATTTATAAACGGCATTTATATTTTATTCATTTGTTTTTATATGACAGTACACAGATAATAATAGTATGAAAAAGAACGAAAGAAAGTATAAAAGGAACAATTATAATTTATCAATAATTGTATTCTGATCACCTAGGTAAGTACAATATCAACACTTTTATAATACTTTTATTAACAATAATATTAATAAATTTTAATTTATCTGTATTAGATAATTATCTGTGCTTTTCCCACATCTGCCAATATTCACTTGACTGCATTTGTGAGAGGCGAGAAATTGTTCTATCAAATGCAAAGACCTCTTCATCACCTGTAAATATACTGGCACCAGCATTTTCCTGCAAAAATCTCAAGTTAGTTTATCAAAAAAATATGGTAAAAATATAAGAATGTTACAGATTCTTTGGAAATTCCAAGATCATCCATTAAATGACGATGTTCATCGGATGTTTCCTCAGGTGATGCTTTTTTACTAAATAACTCATTATGTGGCACGTCTGCTGATATCACTACCTATTAAATATTTTATAAAATTCATTTAAGACTGAAATAAATTATTTATGTTAAGATCTACATATAACTTACTCGAACTCTGTTATCATATAGTGTGTCGATAAGATTTATAAAGCTCCGAGCTTGAGATTTTTATTCTAATTGAGTTGGGTACATCACGTATTATGATGGTGTGAAATGTTTTGGGATAATCTTAAGTAGTCACTTGCACCCAGGGCTGTTGCATAAAAATTCCTTAGGCTATAGGTATTTCAAATCAATTTATTATATTTGTCACATACTCTGTCACATAGTTCTTGAAAGTTACTATCCAACACGTGACCACATGTTCTATTGAAAGTTACATTTCTACCTTGATGATTGATTATCCTTGGTCTTATTATTCATTTTCCATTGAACAAAGCAATTTAAAAATTTTGTCAATAGGATCAGATTCTTCCATGTTCCTTTTCTAAAATGATAAATTCATTGTAAATTATCATTGAAAAAACTATATAAATTGATACTACCGCTTACATAAATAACATTCAGATTTACCCCCTAAACCTTTTGTTCTGTAATCCACTCCAGAATCCAATGATATAACATTACAGTAATTTTTCAAAATGGGTATAAATGGCAAGAAATTTCCTCTTTGTAAGCCATTTTATATAAATCATCTGGTGGCCGATTACTGGTTGCAACCATCACAATGCCATTTTGGAAAAGTTTTGTGAACAAAGTCTTCAGAATCATAGCATCTGCTATATCTGTAACCTGTAAATGTTATAATATCATAAAATCAACATTATAAATAACTAATAGTAGTAGACTTACTTGAAATTCATCAAAACAAATCAGCCACGACTGATCACTAATTGTTTTAGCAACTGGAGCTATTGCATCAAAAGGTTGTGGTTTTCTGCTACTTGAATCTCTTGATATTTGTGATTTCAATTCGTGTATATGTTTATGCACATCTAACATAAATGAATGAAAGTGTACCCTACGTTTTCTTCTCTGTCTGTAAACAAATTCATCTTTTAGAAAAATAGATACCTATAGAAAATATTGTGATATTCATGATTGGTTATAGGACTGCAAAAATATAAATGGTCATTATTAAAGGTTGGGATGCTTATCAATTTTTATAAATTATTTGATAAATTAATACATAATTTGTGAAATTAAGGGTTATCGAGAAGAAAGAATGTATGTGTTTCACTGTTATGAACAAACTTACCTTACACATTCAAAAATATGTCCATCAGCATGTTTTCCCACCGCCTACGCACCGTGAATATATAAACCCTTTGGAGATTGCAATGTTTTCTTTTGAAATATCTTGAAAATACATTGGCCTTTGGTTCGATACGTTCGATTTCGTGGTGCAAGCTTGTAAAGCTTGAGCCACTTTAAATTGATATTCATCATGAGCTAATTCATTACTATCGACTTCCCTTGTAGAACATCTAGAGGGGTTCTATTTGTGACATTATTTGAAAAATCATTTTTGAATCGATCGCTGTGCTGAGATACCTAGTAGTTGTTTACTAGTAATTTGTGCGGGTGTTGTAAACCTGATTATGAATCTTTAACAATATGTTGTGCTATCGTAGACATTATAAATATTAGTTATATAACTATATAAATGAATTATTTGGTGTGCATACGCCTGTTAATGGATAATATGTTATAAATCATTTTAATGAATAAATTATTGGTTATCACATGTTTGATTTATATTAACTAATTACGTAAATTATTCACGTAACGTCAACTGCCAAACATCTGTCAGACTGTAAGAAAGTCTCAGACTTTTTGACAGTTGCATGTGACGTCTCCGCGCATGTGTAGACAAGTTTTATTTTGACGTTTTGTGGTTTTTGGAGGTTAGGTTTTAGAAATAAAACTAAAAACTTTTAATCGCACAGCAAGGCCATAAATTATTGTCATTGCCATTACTATATTGTCTAGGATTTGCGACCACCACTGATTTAATAATATACCTGTAACATACCATTCTAATTTATCCCAGAATGTCCCCCTTAATTCCTTTAATCTGTTCAATCGAATTAATCTTATCATATCATTGGTCGATGTAATTTTTAATTACAGAAGGAATAGAGCTTTCTGCAATATGTCTATATTGTTATTGTTAGCATATTTATCGTGTCAAACACAGTGATTCAGCCATATAGTTTGACTTAAATCGAAATTTTAAGCCGGAAGTGTTTTCCGTTACCGTTTTTTTGACAGCATTAGCATCCGTTATTTTGATCCGCCGCTATAAAAGGGGGCGCTGATATCAACGCTGCTCATTGGTGCGTCCACACCTAACGAACGAACACGAACGAACATAAACGAACGTGCCAGAACGAACGGCAACAGCATAGTGTGGACGCCACGACGATCACGAAACGAACATAAACAAACATGGCGAGCAATGTTCCGCAACTTGTCGGTACATCAAAGGGAATTGTTCGTTCGTGTTGGTACTCGTATTGCAGTGTGGACGTCTCAACGAACGCAAACGAACATTTTGTTTTAATAATTTAATAATAATTTTTTTCCTATAATATGGGAGACTAAAGACCCTTTTTTATAAAATTATTAGAAAAAAAAAACGATTCTTGGGAAGTGTAGGCAGAACGTTTGGGATGTCAGAAGCTGCAGTAAAGAGAAATTGCAGTCTTTACAAGTAAATATTAAACTTGTTATCATACATAGACATTCAACATATATGTTGAGGATGAGAGTTTGAAAATTGAGTATAGTTAGGCTCAACCTGGAATGTTCAGCTTGCTCCGAATATGAATGCTGAGGAAAGAAAACGACTCAAAATATAAATATAAATACAAAAACTGAGTGAAATTAATTGAATAATTTATTTACAGTATATTTACAAAATATACACGAACAGAAATCACACAAAAACCAGTGAAAATGCCGTATGATTAAAGCTTACATCCATATCAATAATAAAACTGACGTTTCACGGAACATCTACGAACAACGAAAATTCAAGCGCTCACTGCTCTTAAGCGCTCGTTTAAGTTCGTTTGGAATTTTTCGCGTTCGTTCGTGTTCCTGTTCGTTCTTCTTTGTATTTTCTTGTTCGACATGTTCGTTCGTGTTCGTTCGCTAGGTGTGGACGCACCTTTAGTGAATCAGATTCCGAACAGTTAACAGTGAAGTGAATAGTGAATTAGCAGTGAAGTGAAGTGAATAGTGAAACGAACAGTGAAGTGAAATGTATGAAAATACGCCTGGTTGCGCATTCATACAGTTGTATACATATACAGTTCAATAATGCGGAAATTTCTCAAACCGTATGCCGAGGTCCTTTGTCGAATAAAGTCGAATATTTGACGAGCAAACTGATTCCTGGACATGAAATATATAAAACGACTCTACTGACGAGCAAACTGATTCCTGGACATAAAGGGCTCTACTGACGAGCAAATTGAATCCTGGATATGAAATTTATAAAAAGGACTCTACTGACGAGCAAACTGAATCCTCGACATGAAATATATAAAAGGACTTACTGACCAGCAAACTAAATCCTGGACATGAAATATATAAAAGGACTTTTCTGACGAGCAAACTGAATCCTGGACATGAAATATATAAAAGGATTTTACTGACGAGCAAACTGAATCCTGGACATGAAATATATAAAAGGACTCTACTGACGAGCAAACTGAATCCTGGATATGAAATTCATAAAAAGGACTCTACTGACGAGCAAACTGAATCCTGGACATGAAATATAAAAAAGGACTCTACTGACGAGCAAACTGAATCCTGGACATGAAATATATAAAAGGACTATACTGACAAGCAAACCGATTCCCGGACATGAAATATATTAAAGGACTCTACTGACGAGCAAACTGAATCCTGGACATGAAATATATAAAAGGACTCTACTGACGGAAATCCTGGACATGAAATATATGAAAGGACCCTACTGACGAGCAAAATGAATCCTGGGCATGAAATATATGAAAGGACTTTACTGACGAGCAAACTGAATCCTAGCCATGGAATTTATAAAAGGGACTCTACTGACGAGCAAACTTAATCCTAGCCATGGAATTTATAAAAAGGACTTACTAAGGAGCAAACTGAATTTTGACATGAAAGATAGTAAAATCTTTTTCTCGTAATGTGGAAACTTAGTTTGTTCGCCAGTAGAGTCCTTATAATTTTTGCAATGAAATGTGGTTATGCATATAACGTTTTTATTACAATCATTGTGAAAATCATTTTCAACTCAACGAGTCTTTTTAAATGATACCCCACATGCCATAAATGATACAATCTATAATTTTTGAAGTAAAACTTCTTTAGACAAATTTGTAAAAAGTGTATATTTTGCGGATAAATCATATAGTTAATTTGTTGTATTTACTTCAAAAGTTTTGCACTCTACATTTAAAAAAAAACAGTGAGTTTTAATATTTTTTGCAATATATATGGTTGAGTAAATAACGTTTTTGTTACAAATATATATTTTTACACTTGAGTCGTCTGTGGGGCACTAATTAAAGTAGGTGTCACGAGAAGGATCTAAAGTGCAGGAATATTAGTTGTTAATGATTTAAAGTTTTAGTTAAGTAATTTCAAATTGAAACTTAATGCTTGAAACCTTTTAACGTTTACGTGATTAACACAATATCTTCAAACAATTTCAGTTTTTATATCAGTGATCGAAAATTGTTGTTGCTTTATCTCTAATACAGCAATTCCTTCTTTGCACAAGCTGCCATGGTGATTTGGAAATGAAAATGAAAAAATCCATTGAGACAATTTTCAAAAAATATTTGTTTTTAATCAGAAATATTTTATATTATAAAAATATGATTAATAATTAGCAATCGTACAATAGCGGCGTCAGTCCAAAGTTTTTAATTACTTAGAACTTGTATTATTAGTTTAATTATAGTCTGGCCTATGTGTTTTATCGTTTTCCTGACTAGAACGCCTACGATAATCTAACGCTGCCACTGACTACTTATTGTTTACTTTGAATTAGGTATACAATTTTAATATAATTTCAACATTATTTTCTTAAGTAAGAATTCATTTTTAAGTATTTTTGTATCAAAAAGTTCTTCTGGGAATTGATTTCAATTACGAAACCTTGCCGCTTCTTTTAGAATTGTTCACCAACTGGTTTGATGGTAAGCTCGTGTACCTAAAAGATAAAAAATTGTTTGTCCATCACGACGTAATTTGGTATTATTGAAAAATAAATTTATGCAAAGTTATATTTCTGAATATTAAGTATGAGTTTATACCCAGGCTTAATGGAATATTTTTAAAAAAAATGAGTATTTATCGAACTTCAACCTGGACGTGTTCCGGCGTTCCAAGTACATACAATACAGCCTGTGAGATGTCTTCAGATTTCAAACTAGGATTTCCTGATTTGAACTCTTGTAAAATTTCTGGAGGAATGAACGTTTCAAATATTTCCGTGTCTACAACACCTGGACTGATGCTCTGAAATTAATAGATAGTTGGTTCAAGAACTAATAAATGGTAATTATAAATACTTTTCTTACAGTTATTTTTGTTCTGTTATTTAAATAAACCATTTCTTGGCGAAATACTTCTGTTAATGCCGTTACGCAATGCTTAGATCCAGCATATATATTCATTGTAGGCGGTTCTATATATGGTATTTTGTGTCCAGCAAGACTGAAAATATTCGCTTTTATGATTACTAGATTTTGAAAGACTAAAATTCTAAATAACAGTTACTAATAATCTAAATTAACAGTTACCTATTTATATGAATTATATGTCCAGCGACATTGCGATCTTTCATTGAATTAAATGCTTCTCTAGTACATATACTTAAAGCCATAACGTTAACATCAAGTACCCGACGTAAGTCCTCTGTATTTCCTGGACTGGTCAACATGGTGCCCCTGAAATATTATATATTTATTATATACCAGCACTACCACAATCATTCATTGAGATTTTGCACGTTTTTTGTATTTACCTCACAATCCCAGCATTGTTTACAAGGACATCAACACCTCCCAAGTTTGCTTTTACCCATGAAAAAGCTTCTAAAATTTCGCTCTCATTAACAACATCGCATTTTATTGGATAAAATTCTCCTCCTTTAGATTTATCCATTTTTGTTGCATTTTCCTGCTCATTTATTTAAAATGTTATAATTTTCAATATAAAATAATTAATGAATGAATATATATTACCTCCATTCGATCTTTACGTCTGGCTAGTCCTACAACTTTCATTCCTGCTTCGACAAGATCCTTCACGATTGCTGCTCCTATCCCAGAACTTGCTCCTGTTACTACAGCTACTTTACCATGCCAACGTTCCATTTTAAATGTTCTACAAAATAGTTAAGCTTAAGCTATTCACATTAATTATATTTAGAGACTAATTAACATGTAAATCCTGCGCGAATTAATTTAATTCCAATTTCCGCGTATCTGTTCGTTTTACTACGCCAAAAATTTCAATAGCATTTTTGGCTACTTTGGCTAATTAATAAATACAGTCAGGAATAAACAAGTTTTAGCAAACTTAAACTATGAATAAAAATGATTATTCGGGATAATTAGCCTAACATGATATCAACCGTTGTTCAAAACGGACTTCTATACTTCATCGTTGATAAAATTCACAAACATCATGCTCTAAAAATTTATCTATGAACAATCTAATTAAGAATTATTTATCTTTATCGAAATTTTAAATTGCATTTCTACATATGAATACAGAAGACTAGAATGTAGTTTACAACTGATGTCATAGAACTCGAACATGTTTTGCTCATTAGTAATGTAAATTATAATCTCGTGTTGTTATTTTTTAAATAGTTCTTTTGAATTTAATACAGTAGAACGTAAGAAGATCGTATAGTTGTATATGATTTTAATAATATAACTAGTTGGTATTGGTATTTAGCCTTGAGGCAAGTTACATGAACTTCCCGATATGTGTAAATAATCGACTTAATCAGTAAAAAATAAATTAATTTATGAGTGTTTAAAGTATTCCGAGTGGATTTATAACACTTAATTGAAAACGAACAAACTCGTTAACTTGGAGTATTTTCTAAAAGCAAATTTTCAAAAATCAATAATTTTTATAATTGAACCAGTTTTCATAGGATTTTAATGGTTTAGTGTGTTCATTAAGACCTGGTACTCTATCGTTATACCAAGTAAATTGTCTGATGTAAATTTTAACAAACGTCAAAAAAAACTACTCATTTTCTCAAACTTTGGTGAATTTTTAAAATTAAATTACTTGTCGTAAGGCCGCAATATTTCAGTAAGTTCTATAAGACCATGATATATATCGCCAAAAAAAGTTCGATAAAAATCGACTTCAATTTTTTTTCAACAGTTAATTACAAGAAAACGGCTCGGTAGAAATTTACCTAAAACTCATCAGTATCATTCCCAATTAATATCTTTCGAACAGTTTTTGATTTTTTAAAATCGGTTCGGTAGTTTGGGGTTAAATGTGGACGAAAAGTTTAACACTTTTTTTTAAATTACAAAGAAACGGCTCGGCAGACCGTCTCACAAAACTGACAAACGATAGTCCTCATTGAGATATACATCAAATGGCTTTTAAATTTCTGAAATCGGTTCAGGCGTTTTTGAGAAAACGTCGATGAAAGGTCTAATTTTGACAAATGCAAAAAAACGATACTAATTTTATTGCAGAAATCGGTCGATCCGTTTTGGAGAAAACGTCGATTTACGGCAAAAAATCTGTTCACACACACACACACACACAGACATACCCATACTTTTTCCAAATTTGGTCTCATTCGATTCAGAAAGGCTTGAAACGTCGAGAAAACATAAAATTAGCGAGTCGGATTTTTTTATGAAAACATAAACTTCTCCTTCGTAAAGTTAATAAAACGGTTTAGAAAAAACTTTACAATAGCCAATTACTTGCAGTAAATGAAAAGTGTGTAAAGTACTTTAAATTTAAGTGGATGTTACAAGCATATTTTTACATTCCTATATTAAGTTATTTTTTTATTCTGAATATCAGAAGAAGAAAATACTAGAATCGTTTGTTATTATAGATCTTGTTGAATTATTTACAAATAAAATATGTTGATTGAATTGCAGTGCACATTCTATTGCGATTATTGACCCTATGTTTTAATAGACTCCTGTAGTTCCTTTATGTATTTACATATATATATATATATATATATATATATATATATATATAATTTGGCATTACTTAACTTCTGAAAAGGTAAATTGATAGAACATGCAAAATTTTATATTAAACAGAACTATACCAAGATATTTACACAGTTTTGTTTAATATAAAAAGTTGCAGGTTTTATCAATTTACTTTTTTGCTATATAAGGCTTATCAAATCGATTTCATGTAAAATACATTCAAACCTCATTCCTCGAAAAGTGCAAAAAATATGGGAAAATTGAGTATACAACTTATATGTTGTTAGATTTGTGCATTTACACCAATTACACATATCATGACTTATCACATTACAATTACTTACTTACATTACAATTATATTCGAATAAAGTTTTGATTGACAAAAAAAAAAATTACAATTATGGACTTATTTTACATGTTCTACCATTTATATTTTTTATTTAAAACTTTCTATAAATATAATAAATGCTATAAATTAATATAACCCTAATATCTCGAACTTTGCATTTATCTTTACATATGTTTATTTTTTATATAATTGCAATAATCCCATGAGATATTGAAAAAATTAAATATGCAATAGGGTTAAGTTAAACTATTTGAACTACAATGTACTTAATAGCATAAATAAATATGTAATGTTTTTGTTAGAACTTTCAAACAAACGATAACTTTAAACCATTTTTTTTTTACTTAAGCAGCATAAAATTTGTCGCCTTATTACGTCAGAGTTTGCGTCGGTTTATTACGTCTAATACAAGAATTATATTATCAAATTGTTAATATAAACAATGTTATTTACCTTTATTGCAGAATCGATCTCCAGCTAGATAAACTATGGGAACACAATTCACTAGCGCGGTTCGCAAAACCCGACTGAACTTGATGAACACACCAAACTAATAATAGCGGCTCCCATTTCAGCAGAGTTATATAAAGATGATTCATATTGTTTACGGACCGTGAACTTTAATAAAGGCAAATGCTTCAAACTCTATGGATGGTGGTTCCGATATCAGGGGTGGAAAACCTACATAATGGTAAAGGTAAAGCTCGATGTATGTAGAAAAAGTACTGTTTTAAATAGAAATGATAATCAATAACATGAAAAACTATTGGGGCGCAGGGCATCGTGCCTTAAGGCAAATTGCTGGAACTTCCTGTACCAAAAATTATTTTTTTAAAAAGATTAACATTTTTGAAAAAAAAATAACTCTGAAAAAATTAGATTTTTGAGAAACTATAAATTTTTGACAAAGATTTACTTTTTTTTTGAAAAAAAAAATTATTTTGAAACATTTTGGAAATTCTGAACTTTTTTTCAAAGCAATCGTACTGCTTTAACTGCATAGAGACGAATTATCGAAGCGCGTAAGCGCCGCGTCGCCGTCTAACGGATAAACACTGCTATGGAACCCATAGGGTGTATGGGTTCCATACCCCCATGGGAATGTAAACAAAATTTATACTTATTGTTAAAATCTCTATAAAATATCTGATAATTTGATGTGCATATGTCTAATGATCATTTTTGACCGCCAAATGGCATTTTTTTTTTACTTTTTTTACCAGATCTCCGAAACCGCTAGACTTACCTTCATGAAAATTCAGTTCAGTTCTTCATCTTGTTAATACAAATAAAATGTTCAAATCGGACGCTCCGTTCTCTTAAAAACCGAGTTACCGTTTTTGGCGCTTTTTGTCCCGTATAGTAAGATATCACGTGTATTTATTTTTTAAATGATTTTTTTTTTAAATCAAACAGTTTAATTTTTTTTTTATTTTCACAATTTTATCACGTAACTAAAAATACACGTGATGCTTGGGGGTAGGGGGGTAATTTTGAATATCACTATGTATCACCAAGGGGCAGGGGGCTCCAAAAATCCTTAAAAATTCGCTCACGTGATTAATGGACGCCCCCTTAAGTATAAAACAAGTAACAAACAAGTTAAATTTACATTCTTTATACATGAAGCATTAAATTTCATAACGTTCTGTAGTCTTATATTCTTATATTCTTCTATTCTGAATTCTGTAGTCTTATATATATCTAAATATAAATATGATAAATAAATTTAATTCTTTTTTTTAAGTTTTCAAACGCTGTCTCGTGTAAATGCAGTGAACCAAAAATACATGCCTAGTTTTTAGTGGCAATATAAACACAATGCTGTTTTAGAGGTCATGATCTGTTATATATTATTTATTAATGTATTACTTGAAACATAATAATTTTAAATAACATAATCATAAAAAAACGAATAAAGTTTTTGGAAATTTATAAGAAATGCAATGTTTATAGATATACTTGAATTTTCTTAGAAGTTTGCATATATGTATACTATGACAATAAAACGCTCGAAACATAATTTTTTCTTCTTTATTAAAAATCAATATTAATTTTTCCAAATATTATTTTTTTTATAATATTTTAAATAAATAATATGTCATTTTATTTATTTTCTTTTGTCATGAGTTAGAATCACTTAAAATAATTCGTTGATAAAATAAAATCGATTATGCGGGCTTATATAATTCACACTTCTGGCAATTAATTTCATTGTAAAGACTCTAATTTTTAAATTTTGAAATACTTACTCCGATATGTTTTTGTTATATTATTTTTAAAATAACGTAATTATTTTCACCTGAGAGTGTATGATGTGCTTGAAAATACTTACTCTAGAAATTGTGAATGATAATTAATCGATTAAGAAATTTAATAACTTAATAAGGTTTACTCAAAAGTTACAGTTTGAATATTAATCAATTACAGTAATGAATATTATATCAATTTGTTTTGATTTATGCAAATTGTTACGGGTTTTTAAATAACCATAAAGATTAGAAATAATTCAGTTCATTGCGTCAATTTTTCAATATAAGGTTTAGTACTGAGTTTTTATCATATATATAATTATTTTTTTGCGAATGTTTTTTGTATCAAACAATTTTTTTTAGCGTCCTTCAAAATTTCATGCCAGATCAATTAAATAACATTTCCATGTCCAATGATCGTTGTATCGTGCACCAAATGATTGAAAAATATTATGTAATCTTATTATATTGTTAACTGCATGAACAATGAGCAGAATTTATAAATATGTAGATTTTGATAACAAGCCATTGTATGACTGATATTAGAAACGTAATTGCCATCAATGGAAAATTAAACTGTCTCTATAAAACATCTTGAAGTGAAAGAGGCAAGTTTGGTTTACTGGAAAATATGGAGTCAGGTGAGTTATTGTTATTATTATTTATAAACGTAAAAAATATCTTTTGATAATTTCTTTATATAAACAACATTTTATTGAACACATTTAATAATATTTTTAATTTTATTTTCAGATCTTTAGGATCTCGTTTTTTTACCAAAATACTTTTTTCCGAAGATGGAGGTAAAATTTTATATAAGCCAAACCTCAAAATAATTACACATACTTAATTAAATAAATTTTGAAGAAAATTAACACTCAAGTTCAAAAAAATCTTCTTACACATATACAACTAATTACTAATTTTTTTTCTAATAATATAATAAATTAATACATGTAAAAATAAGATACGGTTGATTTAAGGAACTTTTTATAATTATATTAATTTGGGCGTTTATAATTTATATTATAATTTGAAATGTATTTCTTTTATATCATTTTATAGTGCATCTTGCATTTGTTCATCTTATTTTTTTTTAATCCTATGAATTGACAAATAATTTTCTATCTTACCTGTATTTACCCCAGTAGAAATGTATCGTGAGGTAAAAGATCGTGGCGCAATATTTGAATCTTGTTTTTTGATGGACCGGACAATATTTGTTTTCAAAATCATGGAAAATTTGGAAAATTCATGAGAGAACTGTTTTATATGGTTTATTACAAATAAAAAATATGTTTTACATCTGATTTACACCTCTAATTTTATATTTACACGTATTATCCATAATTTTTAAATGAGGGCGTAATCGAAGTTTTTTGTGGGCGACCAAGATTTGTTTCTTCAGTATAATCGAACTTGGGAAATACATGGTATTTATAAAGGTCACGAATAAAATTAACTTTAAATAATTAGTTAGCACCAATAGGTTGCTAATTAATTTTTTCTTCAGTTTAAAATTCAATTTTCTTCATATCAAGCATACTTGAGCAAAAGCATTTCTCTATTCAACTATTCAAACTATTCAAACTTTCATTTCAAACTTTTTTTTATTGTACTTAGCAAACTATATACACACAGTGCATTCAGTATTGAACTATGGCCTAAAAATTGAACACTTATGTTTCAAACAAATAAATTATTCATTGCAATGATTAGAAAAAAATCTTTTGCATTATCTTCATTATTTATTTACCATTATTATTACCAATCAATACCATTATTATTACCAATTCTTCGTTAGGTCCCTTTTACTATTGGAAAACTGCAACAATTATGTCATTTACATAGAATTATTCATTCAAATTCCTAAATTTCTATCAAATTCATACACTGCAATCAAATTAAAATTTAATTGTATCTTATTTACAGATATTTAAACACGATGACGAGAACAAAGTGTTGTTAATATGATAAGTACATCACTCGTGTCAAATCATACATTATGAGATCAAATATAAACAAGGTCATTTAGAAGCAACGTACACGCGGAATCCATCATTACAAGCAAACTAGTAATTGAAAGTGTTACCTATAGATAGTAGATTTAATATTAATAAAATTGTCAAATGTGTTGATTTATTGTTAATTTTTCGGGTTTAAAAGTGATATTGTTGAATATGTCGTCGACGTTAGTGACTGTGAATGAATATGAAGCAAGGGCGTATGAAATTTTACCCCAAAATGCAAGAGATTATTATAAGAGTGGAGCTGGGGATGAACATACGTTGAGTTTGAACAAGGAAGCTTTTAGAAGGTACATATGTTTTTTTAAATAAATTTAATTTTTAATAATTTAATTTAATATAATGCACTTAGAAATCCAAATACCTTAAAATACAAATTAAAGATTTATTGAGAGAATATATTACTTAAATTCTAGAAGTGTTACATATAATAGGTTATTTATTTGGATTATTTTGATTTGTCTGTTCGATTAATATTTGGAATGTACATTTTTAAAAATTATTTAGCTTGCTTACACATCTTCATAAAATTCAAAGTTTATTGCAAAATTATTTCAGTAATTATTTTATTACAATAAATACTATTAATTCTTATTTCTAAATAAAAGTTGTATGTGAATGTTGTTGTGAGAATGTTAGGCGCAAGAAGTTAATGTTTTCGGTTATATTTTTAAAAAGTATTTTTTTCTGGTTTTAACATTTAGTTTATTAAATTAAATTTAAATACCTGATTTCTATTTCACTTATATATACAAAACTTAACGTCTTCACAATTTTTTTTTTGCTTCTAGATGTTTGTTCTATTAGTATACTCTTCTTTATTTCGTATTTTGAATGAATTGGATTTTTTTTACTTACCATACCTTGCAATATTTTTATTAATAGAAATCATTGTTCATATATATTGTTGATATCTATATATTTCACAGGCCAACAAAGAAAATGGTGCAAACGATTTTAATGCTGTTTTTAAGTATATTTGGGGCGCTGATTTCAAAAATGACATTGTTTTTTTTCTATGAGCTTTAGTTTTCAAGATATGATATATAAGGAATAAAAGTACAAAATAGTAATACAATTCAGAATTTTATTTTAATGAGAATGCCTACTCGTACATACAAACTTACAAGACCCATTCGGCCTTAGTTGGGACATTAGTTGACACTGTGAAAAGTTCTTTTCCATGACCACCTAGAATGGACCTGGTTTCGGCAACTTCTTTCCAAGTTCCAAACTAGAGCTGATACAAAAAATGGTTTGCAGATTTGAAATCAGCGCAAAAAATACTTTAAGAATCAGCTCTAACATTTAATGCACCAAACAAAAAAAAATTTTTGTAGGCCTGTGTTATTAGGAGCTAATAAGTATGTCAATATTTAATTTTTTAGTGTAGCAAAAATCCGTATATAAGTCTCTAATAAATCCTCGTCCTAGTTATCTAATAAATAATAAAAAATCATATAGAAAAAGGATAAATCTTGGTAGTTAATCTTCTGAACTGATATAAATTATATTTTATATCTGTTACCTAAATCTTTACTTTAATTTATTTTTATTGCTACCTATAATTGTTTACAATGATGATAGTAATATTATTATTTTAGGTTGCGTATTCGTCCAAGGTTTTTAGTTCCAGTGTCAAATCGTGATATGTCTGTGGAAATTTTCGGCGATCGTGTTAAAATACCTTTTGGAATATCCCCGACAGCCATGCAAAAAATGGCCCATGCTGATGGAGAATGTGCAAACGCTAGAGGTTTGAAAAATAACAACTATATAAGGATAAATAGCAAATATATTGATAATATGTATTTTTAATACTCGGTACATTAGATTTATTTACACTTTTTTTTAATTTTCAAAAAGGTTTCATGAATATTACATAAAAATGTTTAGTTTGCATTAAATTTGATAAATTGGTTTAGTTTACATTAAAGTCTTCGTTTTGTATATTTTTAAATATATAAAATTAAAAATATTTATATCATGAATTTCTAAATGATGCTTGTCAAATTTTACTTTAATATTTGTCTATTATTCGATTTTGTACCAAATAAGTATCTGTTTTTAATTTCCAGCTGCTGGTGAATATGGTACAATTTTTACCCTGAGTACTCTGTCCACTTGCTCTATGGAAGAAGTCGCCCAGGCTGCACCCAATACTATTAAATGGTTTCAACTTTACATATACTACGACAGGTATATATAAATCCGTCCTGATAGGTTAAATATTATTGTCTCTAATATTAAGATAATTTTTGTTTTT